>NW_026596101.1:8640654-8805100 GCF_907164565.1 Psammomys obesus
TACAAGTCTTTCACTTCCTTGGTTAGGGTTACACCAAGGTACTTTATATCATTTGTGGCTATTGTGAATGGTGTTGTTTCTCTAATTTCTTTCTCAGCCCTTTTGTCTTTTGTATACAGGACTACTGATTTTTTTCTTTTGAGTTAATTTTGTATCCAGCCACTTTGCTGAAGGTGTTTATCAGCTGTAGGAGTTCCCTGGTAGAGTTTTTGGGGTCACTCATATATACTATCATATCATCTGCAAATAGTGATAATTTGACTTCATCCTTTCCCATCTGTATCCCCTTGATCTCCTTCGACTGTCTTATTGCTCTAGAAAGGACTTCCAGCACTATGTTGAAGAGATATGGAGAGAGTGGGCAGCCTTGTCTTGTCCCTGATTTCAGAGGGATTGCTTTAAGTTTCTCTCCGTTCAGTTTGATGTTGGCTATAGGCTTGCTGTATATCGCCTTTACTATGTTTAGATATGTGCCTTGTATCCCTGATCTCTCCAGTACTTTAAATATGAATGGATGTTGGATTTTGTCAAATGCTTTTTCAGCATCTAGGGAGATAATCATGTGGTTTTTTTTCTTTCAGTTTGTTAATATGGTGGATCACATTGTTGGATTTCCATATATTGAACCACCCCTGCATACCTGGGATGAAGCCTACTTGGTCATAGTGGATAATATCTTTGATGTGTTCTTGGATCCGGTTTGCAAGTATTTTGTTAAGTATTTTTGCATCAATGTTCATAAGGGAGATTGGCCTGAAATTCTCTTTCTTTGTTGAGTCTTTGTGAGGTTTAGGTACCAAGGTGATTGTGGCTTCATAGAATGAGTTTGGTAATGTTCCTTCTGTTTGTATTTTGTGGAATAGTTTGAAGAGAATTGGAGTTAGCGCTTCTTGGAAGGTCTGGTAGAATTCTGCGCTGAAGCCATCTGGTCCTGGGCTTTTTTTGGATGGGAGACTTTTGATGACTGCTTCTATTTCTTTGGGGGATATAGGACTATTTAGTTGATTTACCTGGTCCTGATTCAGCTTTGGTGAGTCAAATCGATCAAGAAAATTGTCCATTTCATTTAGATTTTCAAATTTTGTGGCATATAGACTTTTGAAGTAAGTCCTAATGATTGTTTGGATTTCCTCAGTGTCTGTAGTTATGTCCCCCCTTTCATTTCTGATTTTGTCGATTTGGGTGGTGTCTCTCTGCCTTTTAGTTAGCTTGGCTAAGGGTTTGTCGATCTTGTTGATTTTCTCAAAGAACCAGCTCTTGGTTTCATTGATTCTTTGAATTGTTTTATTTGTTTCTAATTGATTGATTTCAGCCCTGAGTTTGATTACTTCCAGCCGTCTACTCCTTTTTGGTGTGTCTGCTTCTTCTTTTTCTAGGGTTTTTAAGTGGGCCATTAAGTTGCTTGAATGAGCTGTCTCGAATTTCTTCTTGAAGGCACTTAGTGCTATGAACTTTCCTCTTAGCACTGCTTTCATTGTGTCCCACAAGTTAGGGTATGTTGTGTCTTTATTTTCATTGAGTTCTAGAAAGGCTTTAATTTCTTTCTTTATTTCTTCCCTGACCCAGCTGTCATTTAGTAACAAGTTGTTCAGTTTCCATGAGTGTGTAGGCTTTTTGCTATTTCTGTTGTTGTTGAAGTCCAGCTTTATTCCATGGTGATCAGACAGGATACAAGGGATTATTTCAGTCTTCTTGTATCTGTTGAGGCTTGCTTTGTGACCAACTATATGGTCTATTTTGGAGAAGGTTCCATGATGTGCTGAGAAGAAGGTAAATTCTTTTGTGTTTGGGTGTAAAGTTCTGTAGATGTCTGTGAGGTCCATTTGATTCATGACCTCTGTCAGAGATATTGTTTCTTTGTTTAATTTCTGTTTTGTTGACCTGTCCTTTGTTGAGAGTGGGGTGTTGAAGTCTCCCACTATTAATGTGTGGGGATCTATATGTGGTTTAAATTTTATCAATGTTTCTTTTACAAATGTGGGGGCTCTTGTATTTGGGGCATAGATGTTCAGGATTGTGATGTCTTCCTGGTGGAATTTTCCCTTGATGAGTATGAAGTGTCCTTCCTCATCTCTTTTTATTAATTTTGGTTGAAAGTCTATTTTATCAGATATTAGAATGGCTACTCCTGCTTGTTTCTTGGGTCCATTTGCTTGGAAAGTCATCTTCCAACCTTTTACCCTCAGGTAATGTCTATCTTTGTGCCTTAGGTGTGTTTCTTGTATGCAACAGATTGCTGGGTTTTGTTTATGTATCCATTCTGTTAATCTGTGTCTTTTTACTGGAGAGTTGAGTCCATTGATGTTGAGAGAGATTAATGACCAGTGGCTGGTAGATCCTTTGATTTTGATGTTGGCTGTGTTCATAAGTTTGTGTGCTTGGTTGCTTTTTGTTTTGCTGTAGTAAGGTTAATTATTTCCTGTCTTTTCTTGAAAGAAGCTATTTTTGGGGGTTGTATTTTCCCTTCCAGTGTCTTCTGTAATGCTGGATTTGTGTGTAGGTATTGTTGAAATTTGTTTTTGTCATTGAATATCTTGTTTTCTCCGTCTATGAGGACTGAGAGTTTTGCAGGGTATAGTAGCCTGGGTTGACATCTGTGTTCTCTTAGGGTCTGCATGATATCTGTCCAGGCCCTTCTGGCTTTCATAGTTTCTGTTGAAAATCAGGTGTGATTCTAATCGGTTTGCCGTTATATGTTACTTGGCCTTTTTCCCTTGCAGCTTTTAGTATTTTTTCTTTGTTCTGTATACTTACTGTTTTGATTATTATGTGGTGGGAGGATTTTCTTTTCTGGTCAAATTTGTTGGGTGTTCTGTAGGCCTCATGTATCCTTATTGGCTTCTTCTTTAACTTGGGGAAATTTTCTTCAATGATTTTGTTGAAAATATTTTCTGGGCCTTGGAGAAGGGAGTCTTCTTTTTCCTCTATTCCTATTATTCTTAGGTTTTGTCTTTTCATATTGTCTTGGATTTCTTGGACGGTCTGTGTCAGGAATTTTTTGGATTTAACATTTTCTTTGACAGATACATCGATTTCTTCCATTTCTTGTATTCTGTTGGTTATGCTTACCTCTGTAGTTCCTGTTTTCTTCCCTAAATTTTTCTTCTCCATTATTTCCTCCATTTGTGTTTTCTTTAATTTTTCTAGTTCTATCTTCAGGTCCTGAGTTGTTTTGTTTACTTCCTTCACCTGTCTGTTTGTATTTTCCTCTTTTTCTTTTAGTTCCTTCAACTCTGTCTCTTTGATTTCTTTCAGTGACTTAATTATTTCTTCTCTGAAGGCCACAAGCTGTTTGGCTGCATCTTCCCGTAGTTCTTCATGGATGGCCCTAATCTGCTTGTCTTTATCTTCCTCCATTTCTTTATGGATAGCCATGATCTGTTTGGTTTTATCTTCCTCTAATTCTTTACGTATTTTATTTATTTCCTCTATTATCCTCTTCATCAGCATAGATGTAAGGTCATCTTCTTGATTTTCTATTATGCTGCATTGTTCAGGGCTGTTCGCCCCTGGATGGCTGGGTTCTGGAGATGCCATATTGCTCTGTCTTTTGTTGGTTGAGCCTTTACGCTGACCTCTACCCATTGGGCTGATTTAGGTTTTGGCTGTTAGTTTCTGTGCTTCCGGAGTCCTGAGGTAGGGAGTATCCCCTTGGCCGGAAGATGATTTTTCCTGAAGGAGTCCTTCTCTGCTTTTTGGTTATGGTCACTGTATGGCCAGTGTTTCTCGAAGTTGCCACTGCTCACCTCAGGTTTATAGCCCTGAGTAGTAGCTGTGGTCTCTGTTAGGCAGGGGGGATCTCCTCTTACCCATAGAATTTCTCAAGACAGCTGCCCCAGTGCTGGGTTTCTTGTTATAAATTTAGTGTGCTGCTGCTCACTAAATTTCCATGTACAGTCCTCTTGAAGAACCTGCTGATTCCCTAGCTGTGGGGTTTTCTCCCAACAGGGAAACTCAGTCTGTTATCCTGGGGCGCACAGTTCTGTCTGAGAAAGTGGGAGGTGCACTCAGCAAGTCTCTGGGCCAAAGGCTGATTGCTCTGCTCTGGACCTGGAGAATGTGCACCTAGGTTGAGTTGGCGCCTGGGGGCACTGCTCTGGTGTGGAGGCTGGGTGCCTCACTCTGGACCAGAAGCTGTGTGTCTCTGTCTGGGATGGCGGCTGTAGGCACCGCTCTGGTCCAGACGCTGTGGGTGCAGCCCCCCTGAAGGATCAGGGATTCCCACAGTTTTGGCAGTCCTGCCAGGGACAACTGGCCGATCCCTGGCACAGTATCTGAGGGCTGCTGTAATGGCTCTTCGGCCCTTGCAGGTCCGAGGATGCAGCTGTGTGTCCCAGTGCCCCAGGGGAATGCAACAATGGCGGCAGAGCACAGTGCTTCTGCCTGCACTAGAGTCTGCGTGAGTCCAGGAAGTGTTTTGGTGCTGGGTGTCCTAAGCGTTAGAGCTGCTGACCCCCTCCGCTGGGGGTTTCCTCCTGCCAGAGACACGCAGTCTGGTGCCCTCGTGCCCTGGTGCCCACAGTTCTATCTGAGGCGGCGAATCATGCGCACAGGCAGGGCTCTGTGCAGGCAGGGGCCTTTGTCCCGGCAATGGGTCCTTGCTGGCTCTTGGGGCACCCGCGGAACCTGAGTCTTTTCCAGGGGATGTCTGGGTAACCTGGGGTCGGTCCCAATTGTTTCCTGCTCCGTGGGGTTATCTCTCGACTGGGAAATCCAGTCTATGGTGTTGTGGGCCCACAGTTCAGTCTGGGACTGTGACCAGATCGCACTGGCGGGTAGCTCTGGGCTGGCGACCAAGCGCCTGGCGGAACGGGGATCTCTTCCGCGGTTTAGCAGGGTGAGTTAAAGCTGATCGAATCCCCCACCGTGGGGTATCCTCTCACCTGAGAAACACAACCACTTGTGTTTTATGGTGGCGAGTTCTGATTGCTGGTCACTGTGCCAATCCTGCTGTGCTGCTCCTCAGAATGAGAGTCCTCCTGGCGCCGCCATCTTGCCCCGCCCTTGTTTAGCTTCTTTAGGTGTACAGATTTTAGTAAGTTTGTTCTATCTTATAGGTCTAGTATCCACTTATAAGTGAGTATATACCGGATGTGTCTTTCTGCTTCTGGGATACCTCACTCAGGATGATCTTTTCTAAATCCCATCATTTGCCTGCAAATTTCATGATTTTTTTATTTTTAATTGATGAGTAGTATTCCATTGCATATATGTACCACAATTTCTGTATCCATTCTTCTGTTGATGGATAGCTGGGTTGTTTTCAGGTTCTAGCTATTACGAATAAAGCTGCTATGAACATGGATGAACAAATGTCCTTGTTGTGTACTTGAGCATATTTTGCATATTTGCCTAGGAGTGGTATAGCTGGATCTCAAAAAAGCACTATTCCTAAGTGCCTGATAAAGTGAAAGACTGATTTCCAAAGTGGTTGTAAAAGTTTACATTCCCACCAGCAATGGAGGATGGTTTCCCTTTTTCCACATTCTCTCTATCATGTATTGTCACTTGAGTTTTTGATCTTAGCCATTCTGATGGGTGTAAGGTAAAATCTCAGGGTTGTTTTGATTAGCATCTCCCTGATGGCTAAGGACATCCTAACAGTACTTTTGATTAGCATGGTAGACATGCATTTCACCATTAGAGATATACCGGTTATTGAAACTCCTTCAGGAAACAAAACCATAAATAGTTACCCACTGGAGTGTATGATAATATGTAACTTAAAGGACTTATACAACTTTGCAAATCAGATTAGTGGATCTCTGTATTTTACTAGTCCTAGGGAAAAGACAGAGAATCAGACAGAGAATAGACAGTGTATACTATACATACACCCTGGAAGTTTCTTTCATGGGAGAAAGGAATCAATTCAAAGGTTCAAAGAGACACAAAAATGTGCACTGTATCTTTGGATGAAGTCAGTGCTTCCTGTCATCTAGGCATTCCTAGCCATGTCTTAGATCAAATGATTCCAATAACCTTCTTAGGGTATGGGGCTTGTAATCATGAAGTGGTTAGGGTTAGAATGACCCAAATCTCTCCTAAAAACATATTCATATGCAGATGTAGAGTACCAGTCTCATCAACCTTGAACACCAATCCTATTAGACACTGGTACCCTTTTTCACATTTGGGCAACTGTCTCTATGTACAGCTGCATAGGGACCCAAGCAAAGTTTATGGCAGCACATGTAAAGTCGTCGGAAGCAAAGATGGAATCAGTCAGCAGGCACAATGAGTAGCCAGAAACAGCATAACCTTAATGGCCATCGTTTTTATCTCTTGGTCTTGCTTTTTAGAAAATTTCTGGACTGTTTTCAGCTGACACTATTTAATTTGAATACCCAAGGTTCCATTTTATAATTATCTCATTTTTGAAAATGATTATTTATGAAACAGGAGAACAATTGATATAATTTATCTAGGGAATTTTTAGCTGAAATATAATTATTTTAAAATGATAGAATATTACATAATATAACGATCTAAAACCAAACTATGGAAAAAAACAATACACAGTTAAAAAAAATGAGCAGAATATTGGTTGGGTCAGCTAGTTTGAAAAGCACTGTGTGAAAGAAATGGTTTTTCAAGAAAATAGCTTAGTTTCTTATTAAAGTGTCTTAATTTTGATCATAGACATGATTCATGGCATCTTTTCTTTGATTGACAATGTATACCTTCAATATTGTTATTAAAAGATTCTTGCATTTCCTTTTAGTAGCTTTGCTTGTAATGTTGAGAAGAGCTCATAAATTTTCTGTCCTATTTTCAAACCTGAATTATATGTGAGTTTGACTTTTAGTATTCTTGTTGTTTGCTTGCATGCCTTTAAAAGTTTCCTGGGTTATTTTACATAAATTTTAAGAGATTTCCAGTAACTGTCAGCAGCAACATACATGTATTGAGTGTTAATTTATGATACTCACATTTCCTTTATTACTTTGGTCACTGTAAAATAATTCTATAAGATTAGAGTCATATTTTATGGATAGAAAGGAGAGACACAAATAATTTGAGTGGTGGGCAGCTAACAAATGGCAGCTTTTGGATAAAAATCCACAACCTTGAAAGCGCTTTAATCTATCTTTGACACATACTGACTTGAGACAGAGGATTTTCTTTTTACTAAATCAAACAAATGTGCTAAAGTAGGGTAGTGTTTGGAAAACTGACATAGTTTAAAATTGAGTTAAAAACTACATGCATAAATACCTGATATGGAAAAAGTAATTAAATGATCTTAAATTTCTTCATATTTTGTGCACGTGTTTCTGCATGTACATATGTGTCTGTACAATTGTGTGAGTACATGTGTGTGTGTGTGTGTGGAGGAGGAAACTGATATCAGGTGTGTTCTTGGTAGAGTGAGACAAGATTTCTCTCTTGAGCCGAGAACACATTTAGGGAGTCCAGTTGGCCAGCTTACTCTGAGGATCACATCACCATCCCTGTGAACTGCTCAACGTGGACTTACGTGTGTTCTGGAGGTCCAAAATATGGTTCTTCCTTTTGTGTGGCAATACTCTGAACCATCTCCCGAGGCGAAGAAGGTACTTTTTCAAGGTATATTATATACAACTATAGAAATGTCGTAATGGAACCTCCATGCCTGCATACAATTTGCATATACCTATGAGAGAAGGGAAGCAAACACATAGGATTTACTTTCATTGTTATGCATTTTCCTATGAAATTCTTCAACTTCGAAAAGATTTGGTCATGATTTCCATTTACTCTTGTAGTCAACAATGAGTCATCAATGTTCCTTTGTAATTGTGACTCATAACACCTTGTAATTACGTTTAAAAACTAACTTTAGATCCTGAATCTAAAAGAGTCTTTGTGCTGGACATTCAGTTCTTCATGTTTTATGGAGAGCTTTGAACCAGCTATTTATTTATTTATTTATTTATTTATTTATTTATTTATTTATTTATTTATTTATTTTTCAAGGCAGACAAGATGTGCTCACAGTGCTGGAGTATTCAGATGCCTCAGTAGGTGAGGCCCTTTCCCTCTCTGCATTAAGCAGAGCACAAAGCTCCCACAGAAACTGGACATGCTGTTGTGGGCACCATTTTCCAGGATCCATTTAGGAACTCTGTTTAACATCCAGATTTTTCTCTTGTTCATTTAGAAAGAATATTGCTCTATTCTGTAAAGCTCACCAAATCATCTTTAAAATTTAGCCAAACTACTCTAACTTTCTACTCCCCTTTATGGCAGTACAGATAGAAAATAATTGGCAGGATCCACCTCCAGATATCTAATTCAATCATCAAAAGCTTAATGGCATGCAGTGAAAGCATGTGATGGGAAAATTTAATTTCAGTAATGAAAGATCCTTAACTGAGGACTGAACTATTTTCTTTCTTTTTCTACTATCTTATATAACTGTTTAAAAGTTCACCTCTTCCATTTCAGTTGCACAGAAGGGATCTTTGACAATAGCAAGCACTATCAATGAAAAAGATCATCCTGCATGTCCATAGCTATATCTCTACACACGAGTTAGGACATTCTGGGTGCTGGTGGACTTCACATGCTGCATTCATGTGTTTGTTCCCTTGATGATAGCAGTAGCAGCAGCCTCCAAGAGCTTCTTAGAAATGCAAAATCGGAGGGAGACCCAGGGTCTTCTAAATTTCTGGGGTTGGTACATAGGAGTCTGTATTAACAAGCTCTCCAGGTGATTCTTAGGCACACCAGAGGTTGAGAAGTGTGGAAACTGAGTGTTTTAATGAAGGTAATTAGCATTAATTGGGAAAACACACCAGGGTGGAAGAACACTTCTCTGTGGGGTACTGCATCTTTACTTTCTCTTATTTCCCTTTGAAGACTGAGACTAACTTGCCATGTTTAACGTAGTTCCACTATTCATGACTCATTAATTGAATATCCATCATCCCACCCTCACACTCAAGTAGCAAATAGATCTGATATGAACAAAACAAGGGATCATTTTATGCTATGAACATAAATTTTTGTTGTTTGTTGTTATGTTTTTTGTTGTGTGTGTGTGTGTATTTATATCCTTAGGAATATATATAAAATTAGAATAAATCTATAATTTACAAGAGGCAAAGGAACATAATGGAATCAATAGTTAGTTCTTTAAAATTGTTTTTATTTATTTTTGTTTTGTTTTGTTTAGTTTTTCAAGACAGGGTTTCTCTGTGTAGCCTTGGCAATTCTGGACTCACTTTGTAAACCAGGCCAGCCTGGATCACACAGAGATCTGCCTGCCTCTGCCTCCCTGAGTGTTGAAATTACAGGCACTTCTCCTTTTTTTTTTTTAACTAAATTGAACCTCTGTAGTCATTTGTCATTTACAGCCTAACCAAATTAGCCCATTAGAATAAAATTTTACTGAATGATAATTGTGTTTAATACAGCAATTATGATTGATTCTAAGTCTTTCAAGTGTAAACAATTGGTGATAGCAAAAATATGGACTGACATTGTTGCTATGTTTGGGTTTAAAATTAAGACACTGACATCTAGTAGGTTCACCAAATATTTACAAATATTATAACATAAACAATTTGAGCTTAATCCTAGCTCTGAAAGATAGACTCTTCTTGTGATAAGCTACAGAAGGAACTTTCTTTTTTTGCTTTGTTTGTTATTTTGTTGTTGTTGTTATTAATAATGGGGTTTTTGTTGTTGTTTGGTTGGTTGGTTTATAATTATTATTATTTTGCCATTTCTACCTTGGATTAAAAGATCTTAGAAGTAGCTGGACTTGGTGTTGCATCCCTAGAATCCTAGCACTCAGGGAGGCAGAGGCAGGCAGATCCTTGTAAGTTTAAGGCCGGCCTGGTCTACAAAGCAAGTCCAGGATAGCCAAGGTTACATAGAGAAACCTTGTTTCAAAAAAAACCAACCAAACAAACAAAAAACAACAATAACAAAAAATCTTAGAAACTTTCCAGTGGGGGAAAATGGGCTTATAGGCTTATAAATAGCCAAAACCTGGAAAAAAAATAAATTATTGTAAATTTATTACTAGAAACACACAGGAGTTTTTAATACCCTAAGTAAAGAATGCATATTTATTATACAGGTTTTGAATATAAACTAAACCCATAAAGTAAACATTGCCAAACATTTTTTATTATGCTTACCTTGATAGTACAGTGGATGATATTACAAGACTTTAAATTTACAGGCTATAAAATGAAGTGTCTGCTCTCAGGTATCTGTGGAAGAAGGTGACAATACATGTACATGTTTTTAAAAATTGAATATGGAAAATTTCTTTTCTGAACTCTGATGCATTTTATGCCTTTATATATACATGACAAGAGGTGGTTTATTAAAAGTAAGTCCTATTAATTAGACTGTTAGATTACTCTTTGTAGAATTCATTTAAGAATCATAAAAACATTAGCAGTAATGTGTCTATTATTTAATATGTAACAAAGAATCTTGGGTATCAGTAATGCAGACATTGACTAACTCATGACGAATTCCACAGCTTAACAACCCCAAAGCGAACTTGTAATTTTTCATTCTGGCTGGAGCCTAGATTCCTGCTGGAGTCCTAGAACTCAGCTTCCAGAAAGAGGTGGCTCTGTTTCTCTCAGGGACTGGTAGAGTACCTTAGGGTGAGGCACAAGTGTGGTAAGCCGCGGTGTGGAAACGGTTTTCTACAGAGAGTTATAGTTTAGCACTTTTAGCACGAGATGGCAGGTGGCAATGGAAGCTCAGGCGTTCCAAAGCCTATGGAGATACCAAAGTGCTACAGTTCTTGGTCAAGCTGCTGTCCTGAGCACAGGCAGAGGTACAGGCCACCGCCCATTCCTGGTCAGCTTGCAGCTAAGACAACAGGCCCAGTGAGGCCCTCCAAGCTCCAGGGCTAGTGGGCTGGAGGGCAGTCCCAATGACAGGCAACCCGGTGGAGACAAAAGATGCATCTCAGATGGTCTTGAAGTGAGAAAGCATGAACCTGCCTTTAATCATGTGAAATCATGGACAATATAAACCTTGCAAGACAGAGGGATTTTTAAGGTGAATGTGTTTGATTCGCTGGGGTTAGTGGTCAGGGATATTTAATGGTCCTATCACAAGAAGGAAAATCAGTACTTAATTATCCTATGGGGCAAGGGTGCAGGATCTCCAAGTACAATTGAAGGTCAGTGCTGAACTAAGATCCTTAGCAGGGTGGGGCGTTTCTAGGAATTCCTAGATGCTTGTTAAAGCAGTTGCCTTATCAGGGGAAGGATCTGTCCTGTAATCTCCCCTGAGGGTCATGGGACTTCCTTACATGACCTGGAATTACAGATCAGGGGAGAAGTCAGATCCTTGCTGAGAAAGAAAAAAAAAAAAAAAAAGAGTCTATCATCACAGCCCAAGGGCAAATGATTGGCTATTCAGAGATGACCAGCTTCAACCTTATCCAGCAGTCCTACACAAACGCCATACTTGCAGGATTTTTACACTCATTATTCAAGATGTGATAGGTGCCATCATGAAGTTCTCGATGGAATATTAAGAATCTTTGAGAGTTCTAAAAATATACCAATTTTAGGTAGAGAATAGCAGAACTTAGTTATGTTTAATAGCACATGCTTAGGCAGTAAGAACCTCCTAGTTTTATTACATAAAGTGAAAGTGAATGAAATGAAAAATCACATATCTAAACACCTTGGGGAACAACCCATCCCCTATGTCCTTCTTCCTCTATCTCCTCTTTTTTACCTCCTCCCCCTCTTCTGATTCCTCATCTCTTATCATCCTCTTCTTGTAACTCCTCCTCTTTTTCTTTTCTCTCCTCCCTACTCCTGTGCTGACTCTTGATTCAGTTAGTTTTTGGGGATCCTCAAAAAAATGTGTAATGAAGCATTTCATGCATGAATAATGTTGTGTTGCATGTGACCACACATTCATTGTTGGTTTGCTAGTAGGAAGCCAAGAATGAGATTGTCAGCAAGAACAAAATTATTCTATATTGAAATGTTAAGAAAAGTTATTTTAGAATGTTGTACTAATTTACACTTATTTTTTCTGAATCTCCAGTTTTATTTTGATTTTAATTCTAAGCCCAAGTTGCTAAAATACAAGAAGGCCATGCTCATAGCATAAAAATCTATTGAAATAGCCACTAATTTTTTGTAGAATTTTTTTTACTTATTTTTTTTATTAATTACACTTTATTCATTTTGTATCCCCCCATAAGCCCCTCCCTCCTCCCCTCCTGATCCCACCCTCCCTCCCCTTTCTGCATGCATGCCACTCCCCAAGTCCACTGATAGGGGAGGTTCTCTTCTTCTTTCTGATCTTAGTCTATCAGTGCTCATCAAAAGTGGCTGCATTGTCCTCTTCTGTGGCCTGGTAAGGCTGCTCCCCCCTCAGGGGGAGGTGATCAAAGAGCAGGCCAATAAGATTATGTCAGAGGCAGTCCCTTTTCCCACTACTATGTAACCCACTTGGACACTGAACTGCCATGGGCTACACCTGTGCAGGGGTTCCAGGTCATCTCCACGAATAGTCCTTGGTTGGAGTATGATTTTCTGGGAAGTTCCCTGTGTTCAAATTATCTTGTTCTATGCTCTTCTTGTGGAGTTCCCGTCCCCTCCAGCTCTTAATATTTCCCACTTCTTATATAAAATTCCATTCACTCTGCCCATCAGTTGTCCATCAGGCTCAGCATCTGCTTTGACAGTCTATACTGCAGAAGCTTTCAGAGGCCCTCTGTGGAAGGTTTCAAGGTTGTCTCCTGTTTTCTTCTGGCTTTCAGAGGCCCTCTGTAGCAGGTTCCGAGGTGGTTTTCTATTTTCTTTTTCTTCTGATGTCCATCCTCTTTGCCTTTCAGGATGGGGATTGAACATTTTAGTTAGGGTCCTCCCTTTTGCTTAGTTTGTTTAGATGTACAGCTTTTAGTGGGTTTATTCTATGTTGTATGATTATATGAGTGAGTATATACCATGCGTGTCTTTCTGCTTCTGGGACAACTCACTCAAGATGATCCTTTCCATGTCCCACCATTTACCTGCAAATTTCATGATTTCCTTATTTTTCATTGCTGAGTAATACTCCATTGTATAGATGTACCACAGTTTCTGCATCCATTCTTCAGTTGAGGGGCATCTGGGTTGTTTCCAGCTTCTGGCTATTACAAATAAAGCTGCTACAAACATGGTTGAGCAAAAGTCCTTTTTGTGTACTTGAGCCTCTTTTGGGTATATGCCTAGGAGTGGTATGGCTGGATCTTGAGGAAGCGCTATTCCTAGTTGTCTGAGAAAGCGCCAGATTGATTTCCAGAGTGGGTGTACCAGTTTACATTCCCACAAGCAGTGGAGAAGGGTTCCCCTTTCTCTACAACCTCTCCAGCATGTGTTGTCCCTTGAGTTTTTCATCTTGGCCATTCTGATGGGTGTAAGGTGAAATCTCAGGGTTGTTTTGATTTGCATTTTCCTAATGGCTAATGAGGTTGAGCATTTCTTTAAGTGCTTCTCTACCATTCGATATTCCTCTGTCAAGAATTCTCTGTTTAGCTCTGTTCCCCATTTTTTAAGTGGATTACTTGGTTTATTGCTTTTCAGCTTGTTTAGTTCTTTATATATATTGGATATGAGTCCTCTGTCAGATAAAGGGTTGGTGATAATCTTTCCCAATCTGTAGGCAGTCGCTTTGTTTTGATGACGGTGTCCTTTGCTTTACAGAAGCTTTTCAATTTCATGAGGTCCCATTTATTGATTGTTGCTCTTAGAGCCTGTGCTGTTGGTGTTCTGTTCAGGAAGTTTTCTCCTGTACCAATGAGTTCTAGGCTATTCCCCACTTTTTTTTCTAGCCGATTTAATGTGTCTGGTTTTATGTTGAGGTCTTTGATCCACTTGGACTTCAGTTTTGTGCAGGGTGATAAGTATGGATCTATTTGCATTTTTCTACATGTAGACATCCAGTTGGACCAGCACCATTTGTTGAAGATGCTATCTTTTTTCCATTGTATGGTTTTGGCATCTTTGTCAAAAATCAGGTGTCCGTAAGTGTGTGAGTTTATTTCTTGGTCTTCTGTTCGATTCCATTGATCCACCATTCTGTTTCTATGCCAGTACCATGCAGTTTTTATAACTGTCGCTCTATAGTACAGCTTGAGATCAGGGATGGAGATACCTCCAGAAGATCTTTTATTGTAGAGGATTGTTTTAGCAATTCTCGGTTTCTTGTTATTCCATACGAAGTTGAGAATTTTTCTTTCCAGGTCTGTAAAGAATTGTGTTGGCAATTTGATGGGAATTGCATTAAATCTGTAGATTGCTTTTGGTAAGATGGCCATTTTTACTATGTTAATCCTGCCAAGCCATGAGCATGGGAGATCTTTCCATCTTCTCATATCTTCCTCTAATTCTTTCTTCAGAGACTTGAAATTTTTTTCATACAAGTCTTTCACTTCCTTGGTTAGGGTTACACCAAGGTACTTTATGTCATTTGTGGCTATTGTAATGGTGTTGTTTCTCCAATTTCTTTCTCAGCCCTTTTGTCTTTTGTATACAGGATGCAGGTTAGAAGTATGTAGATGATAAAGAAGCAGGGATTGCAGGCTAGGGAAGCTGCTGACCTGGTAAACTGTGAAGTGCTTGTTCCTCAGAACAAGGCTCTGAGTTTGCAGCCTCAGTTCCCATGAAAAGAGCTGGATGAAGCAGTATGGCTCTTTGATTCTAACCCTAGGGAGGCTCAGTCAACAGGATCCAGGTTCCTTGTTCTTGCTGGCCAGCCAGTCTAACTAACTCAGTGAGGTCCAGGTTCTGTGAGAAGTACTTTTTCAAGGTGGATGTAGGGATAGTGACTTTTCAACAGAAACTATGAAAGCCAGAAGGGCCTGGACAGATATCATGCAGACCCTAAGAGAACACAGATGTCAACCCAGGCTACTATACCCTGCGAAACTCTCAGTCCTCAAAAATGGAGAAAACAAGATATTCAATGACAAAAACAGATTTCAACAATACCTACACAGAAATCCAGCATTACAGAAGACAAGGGAAGGGAAAATACAACCCAAGAAAATTAGCTTCAGTCAAGAAAACACAGGAAATAATTAACCTTACTACAGCAAAACAAAAAGCAACCAAGCACACAACCTTATGAACACAGCCAACATCAAAATCAAAGGATCTACCAGCCACTGGTCATTAATCTCTCTCAACATCAATGGACTCAACTCTCCAGTAAAAAGACACAGATTAACAGAATGGATAGGTAAACAAAACCCAGCAATCTGTTGCATACAAGAAACACACCTAAGACACAAAGATAGACATTACCTGAGGGTAAAAGGTTGGAAGACGACTTTCCAAGCAAATGGACACAAGAAACAAGCAGGAGTAGCCATTCTAATATTTGATAAAATAGACTTTCAACCAAAATTAATAAAAAGAGATGAGGAAGGACACTTCATACTCATCAAGGGAAAATTCCACCAGGAAGACATCACAATCCTGAACATCTATGCCCCAAATACAAGAGCACCCACGTTTGTAAAAGAAACATTGATAAAATTTAAACCACATATAGATCCCCACACATTAATAGTGGGAGACTTCAACACCCCACTCTCAACAAAGGACAGGTCAACAAAACAGAAATTAAACAAAGAAACAATATCTCTGACAGAGGTCATGAATCAAATGGACCTCACAGACATTTACAGAACTTTACACCCAAACACAAAAGAATTTACCTTCTTCTCAGCACATCATGGAACCTTCTCCAAAATAGACCATATAGTTGGTCACAAAGCAAGCCTCAACAGATACAAGAAGACTGAAATAATCCCTTGTATCCTGTCTGATCACCATGGAATAAAGCTGGACTTCAACAACAACAGAAATAGCAAAAAGCCTACACACACATGGAAACTGAACAACTTGTTACTAAATGACAGCTGGGCCAGGGAAGAAATAAAGAAAGAAATTAAAGCCTTTCTAGAACTCAATGAAAATGAAGACACAACATACCCAAACTTGTGGGACACAATGAAAGCAGTGCTAAGAGGAAAATTCATAGCACTAAGTGCCTTCAAGAAGAAATTCGAGACAGCTCATTCAAGCAACTTAATGGCCCACCTAAAACCCCTAGAAAAAGAAGAAGCAGACACACCAAGAAGGAGTAGAAGGCTGGAAATAATCAAACTCAGGGCTGAAATCAATCATTTGGAAACAAATAAAACAATTCAAAGAATCAATGAAACCATAGCTGGTTCTTTGAGAAAATCAACAAGATTGACAAACCCTTAGCCAAGCTAACTAGAAGGCAGAGAGACACCACCCAAATCAACAAAATCAGAAATGAAAGGGGGGACATAACTACAGACACTGAGGAAATCCAAATAATCATTAGGACTTACTTCAAAAGTCTATACTCAACAAAATTTGAAAATCTAAATGAAATGGACAATTTTCTTGATCTATTTGACTTACCAAAGCTGAATCAGGACCAGGTAAATCAATTAAATAGTCCTATATCCCCCAAAGAAATAGAAGCAGTCATCAAAATTCTCCCATCCAAAAAAAGCCCAGGACCAGATGGCTTCAGCGCAGAATTCTACCAGACCTTCAAAGAAGAGCTAACTCCAATTCTCTTCAAACTATTCCACAAAATAGAAACAGAAGGAACATTACCAAACTCATTCTATGAAGCCACAATCACCTTGGTACCTAAACCTCACAAAGACTCAACAAAGAAAGAGAATTTCAGGCCAATCTCCTTTATGAACATTGATGCAAAAATACTTAACAAAATACTTGCAAACCGAATCCAAGAACACATCAAAGATATTATCCACTATGACCAAGTAGGCTTCATCCCAGGTATGCAGGGGTGGTTCAATATATGGAAATCCATCAATGTGATCCACTATATTAACAAACTGAAAGAAAAAAACCACATGATAATCTCCCTAGATGCTGAAAAAGCATTTGACAAAATCCAACATCCATTCATGTTTAAAGTCTTGGAGAGATCAGGGATACAAGGCACATATCTAAACATAGTAAATGCGATATACAGCAAGCCTATAGCCAACATCAAACTGAACGGAGAGAAACTTAAAGCAATCCCACTGAAATCAGGGACAAGACAAGGCTGCCCACTCTCTCCATATCTCTTCAACATAGTGCTGGAAATCCTTGCTAGACCAATAAGACAGTTGAAGGAGATCAAGGGGATACAGATGGGAAAGGAAGAAGTCAAATTATCACTATTTGCAGATGATATGATAGTATACATGAATCACCCCAAAAACCCTACCAGGGAACTCCTACAGCTGATAAACACCTTCAGCAAAGTGGTCGGATACAAAATCAACTGATTTACACTTTTTATAGCACTAGGTCTAGTCTTTGAAATGATTGATTTAGTTAGCTCATTAGTCTGGGTATTGTAAGGTAGGCTCAGTTATTATATAAATAAAGTTTAAAAACTAAAGAGTCTAGAAGTAATTGTTACTAAAGCAAATATTTAGACCACCATGCACTGGACCAATTACTAATACTACAAAGTTCTAAACAAGAGTTTGTTTTCTCAATGCCATGTGGTAGTCAAGTGTCATATCGACTTCCCTCAGGATGCAGGTTAGAAGTATGTAGATGATAAAGAAGCAGGGGTTGCAGGCTAGGGAAGCTGCTGACCTGGTAAACTGTGAAGTGCTTGTTCCTCAGAACAAGGCTCTGAGTTTGCAGCCTCAGTTCCCATGTAAAGAGCTGGATGAAGCAGTATGGCTCTTTGATTCTAACCCTAGGGAGGCTCAGTCAACAGGATCCAGGTTCCTTGTTCTTGCTGGCCAGCCAGTCTAACTAACTCAGTGAGGTCCAGGTTCTGTGAGAAGTACTTTCTCAAGGTGGATGTAGGGCTGGTGAAGATCTTTTCCCAGTCTGTAGGCTGTCATTCTTTTCTGTTGACTGTGTCCTTTGATTTACTGAACGTTTTCAGTTTCATGGGGTCCCATTTATTAATTGTTGATCTTAGAACCTGAACTGTTGGTGTTCTGTTCAGGAAGTTGTCTTGTGTGTCAATGAATTCAAGGCTCTTCCCCACTCTTCTAACTGATTTAGTGTGTCTGGTTTTATGTTGATGTCTTTGATCCACTTGGAGATAGATATGGATCTATTGCATTTTTGTACTTGTAGACATCCAATTAGACCAGCATCATTTGTTGAAGATTCTATCTTTTCTCCATTAATTCAGAGACCTAAAGAAGCTTATATAAAGTAATAAGAAAGACCCTGGGTAGGATGCTTAATTCTCATTCAGAAGGGTAAGTAGAATAGACAGGAAGCAGTTGAAGAGAGGGAAGAGGAGAGGAGCCTACCTAAGATGTCCCCTGAAAGACTTTATCTAGTGGGGGATTGAAGCAGATGCTGAGACTCACAGCCAAACTTTAATCTGAATGCAGGGAGTCTTATGGAAGAATGGGGGGATAGAAGAACCTGGAGGGGACAGGAGCTCCACAAGGAGACCAACAAAGCCAACAAATCTGAGACCCCAGCCATCTGTAAAATTCAAGAAAAACCTAATAAGCTGTCCACCTTCAAGTGTTTTAGTTACTTATCTTTATCACTAATTTTAGAGGTCATGTATCTGAGTGATGATCTTCCATTAGTTTTTTAACAGGTAAACATCTGGAATATAGAAATAACCTTTGTAACTACTGTTGCCTTGTAGTTCAGTGCATGTAAACAAAATACTGGTGTCATCCTGCCCTAGGGGTAGAGTTTTGACATTCTGAACTACTGTCTCTCCCTAGAATGCTGTGAAGTCTCAAATGACTCATGAGTTGTTTTAAACAATTCAACCTTCGTCCGTACTAGTAAAAATCATGTTGGACAATCATTACCAACATGACTCCTACATTCAACTGTAGGATCTCTAAAACTGGTGATGAAGATATGTAAATGAAAACAAGTGAAGATGGAGCAAATTGGATTTTCCTTGAATTTCACAAATAAATTGAATTATCCTGCTAGCAATCCTGTTCTACACTATCATATAAGTTAACTCAGGTTGTTTTATTTTTCCAAAGGGAAATGATGGCTTTAAGGGTTTTCTGTCCCTTGGTTCCTGGACTGAGAAACAACAAATGCGATTATAATATCTATAGGACATCACAAACAAGCTTTGATAAGAAACTCAAAAGAGGAGCCAGACCATGCTGTCCATCCCACAAAAAGAAGGCAAACTTAAGCCAAGTATCTTCTATACCAATACTTTCCAAAGTACTCTTATAGCATGAAGCAGTACACAATAACAGAAGGAGGTCTGCTGTTTGTGTTTCTAGCAGAATAGGTAATAAATCAAAGATGTAGCCTTGTTACCAATTTGACCTTACCAGAGGAAGTAGTGGGTTGGTTATTATGGAATTCCTTAAGGAAAAGAAAATAGATTTGGAAGAAAAACACAGCTTAGGAAATATCAAGAAAGGGACTATTTTAGAGATTTAGTATGTGGAGAAAAAGAGTAAGAAAATAGATCTTATTCTCATAGGAAAACAGTGTACTTCATGATGATTTAATTAAGCAGTTAAAGTGAGAAAGGGGCTAGATTAATAAAATTGATCCTTAGATCATATTCACACTGGGACAAACCATTGCTTCTGAGAAAAGAGAGGGTACATCAGAGTATATTAGGAAAGACAGGACAAAACAAGATTTGGGCACAGTGGAGTTTACAAGATAAGAGCCTTAGAACAGTTTCAGCTGGAGGTAATAATCATCACATTCATTTGATTGGAAACAACATCAATAATGTACTTAAATAGCTATAAACCCCCCACTAAAACAGATATACCCCATAAGCTTAATCTAATTCATATTCCTTCTCCCAAAGATTGCTTTATGAAATGATAATCATTTGTGGTGGCACAAAAATTAGAAATTATTATTCCAGGGAAATTGAGCTATATTCAAATATTCACTAATTCAAAGAGACTCAAACTAGTGACAACAGGATGTCCTCTATGAGCTGATGTATTTTTAATTTCAAGTGGCTCATTAGAGGTAGAGCTATTCCAGGTTGAAAATGGTTTAATTTTAAAGGGAACACCATGTCCCTGGAACAGAGTAGGTGCTCCCTAACTGAGTTCATCCCATCAGTCATCACCACTGTTGTATTAATACTTTTACACCAAATGTCCTAGAAAATATTGGAGAGACAAAGGCAATAGCAGATGTGTTCCTTTAACAGTGTCTTAATTTCAGGCTGATTATCTACCAAGCTTTAGAACTATCTGGATTCTTCACAAATTGTTAAAAACACTTACTGCTTAAAAGACACTGAACTTACATTTTGAAATTCTGCTTAATTAAGAAATCTGAAGTTGTAGCCACTGTGATCCTTGTTGGAACGATCTCATTCTAAAACCATTCACTGTGTTGACACTGGTGTTGCATAGTATCCATTATGGTAGCTCTTTCCTCCCTTCTTGATATACATATTGTAGCTTGATACACGAAGGATTATAATAATGTCCATTTAATTGGAAAATAATCACATTATAGAATACTATTAAAAAAAAGTCTTATAATTGCAGGGTTTCATTTTTATTTTAATCCTCGGTAAATACCAAAAGACATTTTAAAATAGTAATAACTCTGTGTTTTCATTGCGTTTATGTGTGTGAACATGTATGCAGAGCGTACCTGTGTACTTCAGCGGACAACTGGCAGAAGTCATTCTCTCCTCCTGCGTTCTGGGTTGCCAGTGGACCAAATCAGGTTTCCGGTTTCTGTGGCGAGCACCTTTTCCTGTTGATCTCTGTTTTGGGCCCTCATTGTGTATTTTCTAAATAGAAAAATGTCTGACACAAAACTATGTAGGTTGACTTTCAACATCTCCAATAATTATTTCATTGGACTTTGCAGAATTGTCATGTGTTTACAGAGCAACAGAAGCAGAACTCATGAAAGATTCCTTGCAAAATTTTCTTACTGGTTAACTAAGGTGAATATTTTCATTTTAAAGATGCCTCAGTTCTGAGGAATCTGTTTGATTTCTCAGCTTGATAGAAAATGAAGCTATTTAGTTTAATTCACTACTAGCTCATGAGAAATTTTAACTGATAATTTACTTTAGATTTCACCATAAATATTTATTACTATTTTCAGCAACCTACTGAAATCATTTTTCCAAGTCACTTTATTAATAGAAATACTATCTTATATAAATGCAAGAATAAATTGCTTTAAATATTAACTTACATTAGGAGTAACAATATTATCACTGTTGTTTTATAAGTTGAAAATATATCTGTAATGTGTAATGTTTTGGTGCTTTTCCCTAATTATAATTAAATATTCTATGAATATTTGATCTTAAAAATATATTGGAATTGTTCTGATTTATGTCACTTTCTTACATGTATGTTGATGTGTCCCAGTACTTAATATTATAATGTTTCACATTTCTTTTCTTTTGTTCTTATATTGTTAAGCATGAAGGGCTTTTAAATAATTTATTCATCATGTTATTGTTCACTTTGTATAAGCCTTTTCACTACCAAGACAAGGACAAAATGGATTCAAACCATGCAAAAGTTACTGTAGTATTTTTGGGGGTTCAGGTGTCATTTCTCAAAGAAATATGTACATGAAAAGTTGCATTTCCTGAGTTTAGGAGAAAAGCTCCTTGTAGAAAGTGAGGTATTGTGACTAAATGACCTACAATCTGATCATGAATGGAAAGCACGAACAGGAAATATCCAAGAGAAGGTTTGGGGTAATAGCTGAAGCTCTCCCTAATGCTTATGCATCTGTGTCTCAAATACAAAGCTTATGAAAGATCTCCTCTTCTCTTAGCAACTTATGTGTGACTGCCAACGTATCGCCTTGCTTCAGAAGATAAGGCAAATAAATAATAACAGGAGGCAATTGTACATTTGACAACATGTTACTGAGGAAATAGTCAACTTGCATTCTGGAAACTGTGTGGAACAAACTATTGGTGGAAACAAAAGAGAAAGCAAATAATGTTTTAAAATTTGTATTTTTTTTTTCATGAACAGCAATTTGTTTACAGAGTTCATTGAATAAGTATTTAAAGATTCACTTACTGCCATCTATTCAACATCCTTAAAATCATGAACTGGTTCTTTTTCTACTTCCTACTAACCACATATGGAATGCTTTTAATTAATGCTTTAAAGATGCTGGTAATTTATCCATTCCAAGGTTTTAAAAGAATTTCTCAAAAATTGTGAAAAAGATTAAAATGTGCCTACGGTTTAGGGGAGGAAAAAAACATGTGCTTTACCTGTCCAAAGACAGAAGAGTTAGATGACTAAACATAACTTGAGGTTGTAAGACATAGTTCACCTACCCTCATTTTGCCATGATGCAGCAGGAAAAGACTATGGTTTGGATTCTTATGTAAATTTCTTCCCATACCCACAGGAACTTTCCACACTGTGCAGCTCCTAGCACTGTGGAACCTCAGTTTACTTCATGAAGGAGATAAGTTTCTCCTAAGGATCCCTGATGCTCCAGCACCAGAAGAATTGTTTTAAGAAGCCTGGAGAAAGATTGCCTAGGTATGAACACTCTTCTGTCATATACCCTTGGCAGAAAGTTCTAGATGTACAGACACTGTATATATATATATATCTTCATTTATCGGGTTCATATTCATAGGTACCTTCTTGCATTGTTGTAGAAGCCTGAGATATTCCTCTCTTGAGAATATGTCAAGCTTTCTTTTTTTTTATTAAATTTTTATTTTTTATATTAATTACAGTTTATTCACTTTGTATTCCAGCTGTAGCCCCTCCTTCATTTCCTCCCAATCCCCCCTCCCCCCCTCATCTCTTCCCATGCCCCTCTCCAAATCTACTGGTAGGGGAGGTCCTCCTTCCCTTTCATCTGACCCTCCCTTATCAGGTCTCATCAGGAGTGGCTGCATTGTTCTCCTCTATGACCTGGTAGGCTGCTCCTGCCTCAGGGGGAGATGATCAAAGAGCCAGCCACTGAGTTCATGTCAGAGACAGTCAGACATTTTTTTTTTTTTCTGGCTGCTAAACAGATTTATTTATTTATTTATTTATCTATTTATTTATTTATTTATTTTTGAATTTTATTTTTTTCTTATCAGTTACATTTTATTAACTCTGTATCCCAGCCGTGTTCAGATCCCTCATTCCCTCCCAGTCCCTCCCTCCCTCGCTCATCTCCATGGTGCCCCTTGCCAAGTCCACTGATAGGGGGCACCTCCTCCCCATTCATCTGATCCTGTTTTATCAGGTATCTTCAGGACTGGCTGCAGACATATTTTTAAAATAATTTTTGTTCTTTTTTTTTTTTGTTCAAAGAGTAATATATTAAAAACAAGACACTCAAATTCTTTACCAAAAAAAAATGGACTATAGAAACTCTGATTTGAGCTGGATTTAGTCAGGTAAATCCAGGACAAAAGATTGTTAAGAAACTGGCTGAATCTATCCTGAAAGCACCTTCTTGTGGCCTAGCTTTCATAGTATTAGGAAGTTTCCAAGGAAGAAAAACAATCAATAGTTCTATCTAAAGTGGTGTTTATGCACCAAAACACTGATCAGCATTGCAAGCTATCCTTAAAGGTTCAATACTGACACTCATATCTTAGTGGTAACCAACATCTCCCAAGTGAGTTTAAGACACACACAACAGGAAGAAATGATGCCTTGGATAGAAAGTCTAGCCAACTACCTGGAGCTAGTGAGATCATGAATGCATGGATCTCAAAAGTTAACACATCATTGCCGTTTTATGAAACCAGCAGTATTCATTAACTGCATTCTAGATCTTATCTTTATACCAACATTATACGTATAACTTTCATCTTAATTAAGAGGCTTCTCTTACAGCAAAAGTAGACCATTACAGAAAACTACAACTGATTATAATGCAAAGAATAATGTATGGTGGGATACATCAAAACACCTGATGTACCTAAAACTCAGGAACAAGGAAAACAGGACGATAAAACTGTAAGAACTAGAGATCCCCATCCCACCATATCCTGGGAGGATATGAGGGGTACTAAAGCAGAGAACCTTAATATCAAAGGCCATAGAGACTGAAGAGGACACCTACCAACTACACTAGTCTCCTGGCAGAGGGAGAGAAACACCAACCCACTCACAAAAACTTCGACCCAAAATTTACCCTGCCTACAAGATGTATAGGGATAAAGACAGAGCATATAGAGCAGAGAATGAGGGAATGCCCAACCTATACCTGCCCTAACCAAAGACCCACCCTATCAGAGAGTGCCAGTTACTGACATTATGAATGATACTTTGCTAAACTTTCAGACAGGAGCCTGACAGAGTTATTCTCTGATTGGCACTACCCAGCAGTGCTTCAAAACAGATGCTGAGCCAAACATTGGATAATTCATAGGCAATGTTGTAGAAAAGTGGGAGGAAAGAGAAAAAGACCTGGAGGTGACAGGAGCTCCACAAGAAGACCAATAAAACCAAATAAACAGACCCAGAAGGTATTCCTGAGACTGAAGCATCAACCAAGGATCATGCACAAACTGGACCTACCCCTGTCTCCATCCTACAATGATGTAGCAGATGGCCAGTTTAGGCCTCATGTAGGTGCTCTAGTAATGGAAGTGAAGACTGCATAGGTCACAGACTCACTTGTCAGCTTTTTGATCACTTTTCCAGGCAAGACTGCCTTGTCAGGCCAAAGGGGAAGAGACAAGCTCAGGCCTGATGCAACTTGATAAGCTGGCGTGGATGTGAAAGAGAGATCCCTTTTTTAAGGGAAATGGGAAAGGGAGGCAGGGAGGAGAGGGAGGGATTGGGCTACAACCAGGATGTAAAGTGAATAAAAAAAAAATTAAGAACCATAGAAACAGAAAGTCTGTTGTAAGATTTTTGTCTCCTAGCAATACAGGGAAACTACCCATGACACCCCAACAATATGGGTGCTTAAAGAAACATTGAACTAGGACAACATTAATGGAAGTGTTAAAATGGTGAGAGGGAATCTCATGGGCCCCTACCTTTAGACAAAGCACTACAGGCAGTTAATGACCTCTAAGGGAGAGAAAACTACCCTTTCCCAAGGATGAGGCCTCTAGTTAGTTATTCAATACAATAGCTAATCAGTCAGTACTGAAGTCATATGGGTGTGTGTGTTTGTGTGTATGTGTTTATCAACAACACATCCCCTAAGACTCAGAAACAAGGAACACTGGGTGACAAAATTGTAAAAATCATAGGATCAAGAAGTCTATTGTAAGACTTCTAGAGATTACAGGGAACCTAATCTTGATACTGTGATCATACATACATACATACATACATACATACATACATACATACATATGCACACAACCCTATATTTATAACTTGCTTACAAGACACTTTTAAGACTCTCCACATGATACTCAATTCCAAACGATGCTTTTAAAATGTGCAAAAATCAGCGTTTTTGTCTCAGACTATGAGCAAATTAAATGGAATGTAAGATGAGAGTTGAGAAACATGATTTTTTTTTCTGTGATGACACAACAATCGTTCAGCTAAGCAACTATGTCTTATTCTCAGGTGAGCTTAATATATATATTTCTATATAGTTTATAAAGTACATTATATATTATATATGTATCGTGGTGTCATGGGTACATATATATTTATATATATGTATGTATGTATACATATTTATGTATATAATATCCCAGGTCAATAATTAGACATTGGCACAATTCATTTGCTTGCATCCCTCTTCTAGGGGAGATGCTACAGTGCACACTACATGTGAATTACATTAACACTGTAAATCTTAGCTATCTAAGAAAGCTTGAGTATCTATTTTAAACGGATCCTTCCTTGTGTAGTGTGGTGGCGAGCTGACTAGTGTCATTTAAATCCTCTCTTTCATTAGTTTTCCATCTTGAAAATGTCGTCCTGGGTGATGTGTTTCCGAATAAAATTTGTTTTCTTAGTTGAGAGTTTGCAGAGATTATCTTAAAAAAAAAAACATGTAAAAGTGAAAATTGGGAACTCTTCTGACTCTAAAGTACACTGCCACTTAATGGACAAATCTAGTGCCTAAGGATATCTGAAGAAACAGTTTGACAGAGGATGTGGAAGATATTGGAAAATGTCACTTTAAAGAAGAAAGTCGCTTACAGTGAGTCCACTGCAATCATTGGGCACCTCTTCAGAACCAGCAGCAATATGGGTAGAAAGCCGGAAGTGTGTTTCTAAATGGCTACTCTCCTTACAGTTTTGTTAACATTTTGCACATCTACTTCGTTCATGTAGGAAAGTTGATGTGAAGTTGCAAAGTTTTCTCATGAAAAAAGTCAGCCCTGTATTTGTAACTTGCTTACTGGACACTTTTAAGACACCCCAAATGATGCTCAACCTCATATCTTAAAATATGCAGAAATCAGCGTTTTCGTCTCAGACTATACTCAAATTAAATAGAATTTAAGATGAAACTTGAGAAGTGTGAACCTTTTCTGTGATGACACAACAATCTTTAAGCTAAGCAACTATGTCTTATTCCCAGATGAGCTTAAATAATGAACTTTGCCAAACCGAAAAACAATATTTTTTTATCCCCAGGTAAGAGATTGTTTCTGTCTAATAATCACAAAATATTGCCTTGGTAGTAATTGTTTTTCTGACATAAAAATGATTGAAAACAAGCCAATAAAATCTGTTGCTGAAAAAAGAAAACATTAAATTAGGCCCCAACTTTCAGTAAAATAGAACCATATGGTACATTTAATTATAAAGTTGAGGAGATATTTGAAGTTTTAATTTAAGTGTTTTACTTACAACATTAGCTCAGCTCTTCTTCCCAGATGTTTTGCAGTAAGCCATAGCACATACACACAGAAAATTATCTCTGAAGGAAGAGGAAAAAGAAAGAATGAAGAAAAAAATTTAAAAAAGATATTTATTGAATCATGTACTTATTCTATTTAGCAGACACCTCAAATTCAAGTTTCGCAAATGAGATTATTGCTAAGGAACTCTAGTTTTATCTGGCTACTTGTTAATGATATTGCCTGCTCTTTGCCACTCTAAAAAATGTGGTATCAGTTTACCATCCATTTTGGAGTCATAACCTTGTTTGATTGACATTTTGTATGTAAATTTATTAATCCATTCATTAATCATGCACCAAATAGTCAGTGCCTACTGTGTGCAGAATTGTGCTAGACAGACTGATGAGAAAAATTGCTGAGATTTTTTATATTCCTGCAAATCTTTTCTATTCATATATCCTGGAGTTCAGGATATATGAACTAATTAGGCCCTGGCAAATTATCATCTCAGAACTTTACTTTTACCTAATTCATGTACTGATGCAAGTCTAAACTGAATAGGAATACATGTGAAGAAACTGGTTTGTACATTTCACAAAGGCTCATTCTATGTGTTTTCATATCTACCAATTCAACTAACATGAGTAGAAGAGCTTTCAGCTGAAGGTAAGTTATATGATCAAGTACAGAGTGCTTTTTCTTGTCATTATTTTCTGAAATGCACAGTGTAAAAAACTATTTACACAGAATTTACATTTTTATTAGGTGCTATAAGTTATTGGGGATGATTTAAGTAAGTGGGAGGATGTGGGCAGCAAAGAAGCAAGCGCCACGCCATTTTACTGTACCAGACATAAGTAGATTTGGATGGTCACAAGTCTTGGAACCAATATCCTGCGGACACTAAAGGACAGCCATCACTGCTAAGAAATGCCCACAGTGTTTTTTGATCTTCTTGCACTTCATGGCTTGAATGGAAAGGGGAGGCCTTTAATCAATCACAGTCACCACCGTCCTGGCAAAGGTTTGCTGTGCTGCTCAGCGTGAAGGCAGCATGACTGAGCACAGAAGTTACCTTCTTGCCAGGACGATAGAGATTGATGAATGAGAGATGGGGGAGGCCAGAATCTAGGACAGGCGATTGATGCATCCCGTGATCCATGTGTCTCCCCCTTGCTTGGATTGTGACAAGATGGGGGAGAGCAGGAACAGCTGAGCAAACAAAGTAATCCAGATTACATTTGAGGTAATGGTGACAAGTTCCGGGAAGTCACATCCATCATTTGAAGCAATGACTGCCTTCCCAAACTGTGTTCACCTGAATCTGATGATGGAAAAAAAAAAAAAAAAAAAAAGTCTACTTTTCAATCCTCTTGAGTAAAAGCCTCTTCAACTGGATGGCTTTATTGTTCTCTTATTACTCACTCTATTTGTCCCAAATCCTTATTCTTCCTCTTCTACCTTAACTTTTAGCATCATAAACCTGCCAGAAGGGACTGAGAAGCCTATTCATCCTGTGGCCCGTCGAATAAATTACATTTGCTCCCAAATTCTGAAAGCTGCTTTAAAGCAAACACAAGCAGAGGCAGAATATCTCTCTCTAGATTGCCAGTCAGCAGAAACCTTGTGTTTGATGTGATCAACCTAGGGTGGCAACTGAATTCCAAAGAATTCCATCAGAGAAGGCACCCTGCCTTGTGAATTTGTATTGTTTTTCCTGTCTGCTTACTTCCAAAGAACAGAGAAGAATATTGATCTCCTCCTTCTGGTTATTTGACAGAACTTCTGGTAATCTGGAGCAATTTGCTGCAGTTGTCCACCTACTGCTTTTTGTATGGTTTAACAACACTAGGCGATTATTATTCACAGCATCATTAATTAATTAATAAGACATTTGGTGCGATATTAAGGAAGTTGGAACCATTTCAGTTTCAATTGACATTACTCAAGACATTGGCATAACTGATGTTTGCTCAGACGTAGAAGAGTATGGCAGGGAATCTGGGCGAGAATAATAGATAGCTAATTTGGACCCAACTAATTAGAATACCATCATAATTTGGATGTGAAACAAGCTACTATTTACCTTTCCGCGGGTATAAAATGTTTCTGAAGCAGAGCCACAAGGCAGTGATTCTCAGCAGGCATAGGGAGCTGCAGCAGAATTTGATATTCTGAGACTTGCCAGGTTTGAAAAAGTGCATTCACTATACCTATTTCTTACATAATCCAGAAAGTAAAGCTGGGCAAAATTTGTTGACTGGTAGAGAGGGAATATATAGCACATACAGTGAGAAACTGATGTAGGAGGCATGCAGAGTGAGAACAAAGAGTCAAGAAGTACGTTGGAAGTAGAAATGAAATATATAAGAGAATATTTAATTTATTCATAAGAACAAACTACTCTCAAGAACGTTAACACCAAATATTTCATACTTTTTAAAAGTTCTGGTTACCATGGACTTTAATAGCCTGCATAGAACAATTTCCTTTCCTATTTTTTTTTCAAATACTTTTAAGCCTAATTGCAGAAAGTGCAATAGTGAAGCACACAGAGTTCTGAGATGGTTATGTGTTTGTGTTACTATGTGGTTTCACAGTCATCCAAAGTTTTGTGGAATGTATTATGTGTTCAAGAAGCTCTGTGAGCTCTTTTCTGCCTTTCAAATGTTTCCTTACAATTAAGTTCCAGATACTATTCTTACATAAAAAAATAATTTCAAAATCTAATGGCACAAAGATTCACCACAACATACTCAAGGCTTCTGTGAGTCAGAGGTTTGGGCAGAGTGTCTCTGGTATTGCTTATCATTGTTGTAAGTATGGGGGCTATTACGGTTTTGAATAATAATTACCTCCCACAGTCTCACATTTTAGAACATTCAGTCCATAGAAGATAGAACTGTGTAAGGAGGTCATGGAACTTTTATGTTAGAGCCTTTGGTATGGTAACAGATCAACAGAAGGGATCAGATGGGTCAGGCATTTAATGGTAATAGTCTTGGTAAGAGGTTTACAGCTTTAGCTGTTTCTTAATTCTCTGAGGCAAGCGAGTTACTCCCATGATCTTGCCTCCAGGATGCAGCTAATGAAGCCATCATGCCTTCTCTTCTAAGACCAACTGCTCTTTCTTATCCCTGAGCCAAAATATGTCATGCCTCAGTTGTTGCAATCAGATGTTTGGTTACACTGATAAGAAACAAATCCAGGACCTCAGCTCAGATATCTCATTGAAGTACTCAGCAGAAATAATTTGGAGTCATTTTCCCAGGTGTTTCTGGTTGCTAGATCTGGCAACTGACATGGCTGTCAATGGAATTCTTAGCTAGACTACCTATACATGACCTTTTCCATGGACTCCCTGTACGATAATTTGGCCTCTTTACAGAATAATAACTGTGTTCTAAGAATGACTAAGGCAGGAGGGACTCAGGATGGTGGCAAACAGGTCGCGCCATATCTGAGGGGCACAGGATCCGAAACTCTGAAATTGGTGGTGAGTCGAGGGGCACCTGAAGCTAGAACATCATAGGCAAGAGGGGACAACCCATGAGCTGGGACATTTTGGATCCAGATCACCTGTGGACATCCCTAGGGACTGAGAGTGGAGACTAGTCAACCCCCGTGCACTTCACCCTGCTCCAAGCACAGGTCTCTTTGCTCAGCAGAGACTGCAGAGGTTGACCCAAGCAGAACCTCTGTGCTGGGTGACTGAAATGGCACAGGCAGGCCTCCCAGGGCTGTGGCTGCAGTGGAGAGGTGGCTAGCCCAAGCGGGAGCTTCCAGGCTCAGTAACTGAGATGGCAGAGGCAAAGGCAGCTACCCTGAGTACAGGACTCCTTGCCCTGTGACCAAACAGTGGACACCACTGAGCTGATGAATCTCCTACACATTCATTTTTCTCCTGAAGGCCCAAATCTGAGAGGAGAGAACAGGGAGATCCCCTGTACTTTCCTATTAGGCCTTAGAGCAAGTGAGCACACCTTCAAGTGAGTGCATGCAGAGCCCTGGATCCAGGGTCCCTTTATGCTAACAGCTAGACATCAGGTCCCTCCCATCCACACTCCCACTGTGGGCAATATAGGGATCCTTGTAACAGCTTTCTCAGCATTGAAACCCCTGTTCTGTTTGCCTACCAATGGAGTCCAGACAAACAATTCCTAGAGCCCAGACAGATCTGAATAGCAAAAGGACAGTACTATAGGCCTATAGGCCACTGAGGTATTTAGGGCACCTGCAAATGCACATTGGGCCGACAAACAGTGCCAGCCCCCACATCCCCTCCCACACTTAAGCTCCATCCTTCCAGGCATTTACATGCTCTAGCATCCTGTTTCTCAAGGCACACTTCCACACACACACCCACTCCTGCACACGTGCACCAGAGACCTTACTCACTTAGCTACAGCTGAATCAACAACATCCACTCTCGAACTGGTGGGCCTCTCTCACCTTCCTGAAAAAATACTCCAGACACCAGAGACAGAAGGACTCAGTCTGAAGTACAGACTCCAGGAACAAACAGTGAAGGTTACAGATAAGCAGATGGCTAGAGGTTGACATAAGAACACATCCAACAAAAATCAGGATATTATGGCTTCAGTGGCAACCCCCAAAATCAAGGGATATTTTAATTCATTGGAAACACAGGAGAATGATTTTAAAGCTATATTTATTCAGTTATTAGAGGAACATAAAGAGGAAATGAACAAAGCTCTCAAAGAAATACAGACAAATAGAGCCAAACAAATGGAGGCACAAGTAGAGGCATATAGAGAGGAAATGAACAAAAAAATAGAGGCCATCAAGGAAAGTCAGGAATCCACATTCAAACAGATTAAGGAAATAGTGCAAGACATACAAACAGAATTAGAATCAATAAAGAAAACACAAAGAAAAGCCTGGAGCTGGAGAACTTAGAGAACTGAGCAGGAACCACAAAGGTAAGCATCCCCAACAGAATACAAGAGATGGAAGAGAGAATCTCAGGTGCTGAAGACACACTTGCAGAAATTTATATACCTCTCTAAGAAAAAGTAAATAGGAAAAGTTCCAAACACAAAACATCTGAGAAATCAAGGACACCATGAGAATATGCAATCTAAGAATAGTAGGAATAGATGATAAAGAAGATTCTAGGCTCCAAGGTCCAGAAAATATTTTTAAGAAAATCATAGAAAGGAATTTTCCCAACTTAATGAAAGAGATGCCCATCAACATACAAGAGTCCAACAGAACACGAAATAGACTAGACCAGAAAAGAAACTCCTCATGTCACATAATAGTCAAAACACTAACTCTACAGAACAAAGAAAAAAATAAAGCTTACCATAGAAGGCCTCTGAAAGTCTCTACCCAGCAGACATATGCTGAGACTCATAGCCAAATTGAACAGAGTGCAGGGAATCTTATGAAAGAAGGGGGAGATAAAAAGACCTGGAAGAGACAAGAACTCTACAAGGAGAACAACAGGATCAAAAAATCTGGGCACAGGGATCTTTTGTGAGACTGATACTGAAACAAGGACCATGCATGAAGATAACCTAGAACCCCTGTACAGATGTAGCCCATGGCAGCTCAACTGGGTTCCCTAGTAATGGGAACAGAAACTGTCTCTGACATGGGCTTAAGGCCTGGATCTTTGATCACCTCCACCTGAGAGGGGAGCAGAATTACCAGTTCACAAAGGAAGCCAATGCAACCAGTCCTGATGAGACCTGATAGACTAGGATCAGAGGGAAGGGGAGGAGGACCTCCCCTATCATTGGCCTGGGGTAGGGGCATGGGAGAAGAAGAGGGAGGGAGGATGGGATTAGGAAGCGATGGGAGAGAGGCTACAGTTGTTAAACAAATTGAATAAACTGTAATTAATTAAAAAATTAAAAAGAAATAAAAAAGAATGACTTTGGCAGGTGTAAATTAGTTATAAACACATCTTGATCCAGGTGGCTAGAACATCCTCCTATACCTTCATGGAAAAATGCCAAAATTGTAATGCAGTAACATATTTTTAAGTGGAAAGTAATTTTATTTACATCTTCGAAACATATAGGCTTTCATCAACGATTAGTTCAAGAAATCATTGTGACATGCAGAGATATTTTAATCCAGCAGCATGGCTGCTCTGAGAAGGAATCACATCCAAAGACCTAGGTCTGTGTATTCAGCTGAAATTCAGATATGTCCTAAATACAAACCTTTAATCCCTCTGACTGGAATAAAGACACAGCGTGTCTTTAATCCTTCTGGCTGGAATACCAACATGCCTTTAGTACACACCTTCAATCCCAAACAATGACATCTAATTGCCGAACAAAGTGAAGATTCAGAGAAATATTTGAGAGAATGAGTTAGAGATAGGATATGCCCAGCTCTCAACAGACAGAAAGATGTGCAGATGTACTTAAAGATGTGCAGAGGTAGTAGAAAGGTGGAGACAGTACAATAGAGTTCAGAGCAGTTCAGTTGGGTGCAGTTAAGTTCCTGTAGTTTTTTCCAAACAGAGCAATTCAGTGAGAAGCAGAAAGAAGGCTGTTTGAATCATTCATCTTGGAGAAGAGTTTTGAGCCAAAACAGCTGAGTTGAACCAGCCAACTTTCTAGTTCAGAAAGTTTATTTAGCAGTAAGTCTGAAAACATTCTAGGCCTAAGTTAACATATGGAGCCTGGAAGCTAAATCCTTCTAAGACTAGGCTTACAGAAGATTAGATTGTATGGAGGCTAGCAGCTTCCAGGCCTAGGCCTAGGGATAGTTAGATAGTAAAACTCTAGGCTCAGCCCAAGCCAAATGTATTTGTAGAGCTTGAGTATGGCTTTCATCTCTTACACTCTGCTGGGGAAATTAAAAACTACAAACTACAATTACATCCCCTTATCTAAGGAAATAAAAACAACATTTAGACTGACATAGGAGATTTATATGACACCTCCAATGCCAACCCTCAACCCCCCAAAAGTAACATCTTAGACAGAAAACTATAAAAAAAAAACCCTCCTAAATATTTGTGTTAAGGATGCTGAATTATAGCTCCCCACACTTATAGCTATATAATTATAGCTCTCTTTTTGTAGGTATGCTGGTGGGGAAGAACTCTGTGTTTTGAAAGAGGCTGGCCACTTGGAGTTTGACTAGTGACTATGTGGGCAATACAAATTGTACTTGTTTCTTCCTTCCTTTCTTCTTTTTAGGGGAAGGTTATCAGGGTTGGGGAGCAGATCTGGAATGACAGAGAAGTAAGTGTGATTTGGGGTCCATGATAGGAGATTCCCAAATAATAAATAAAATATTAAAAAAAGAAAAAATAATTATTGATGACCTGATAAAACTTTTGGCTTTTAAAATATAATGGTGTGGTGGTTGAAGGTCATGGCCCATTTGGTAAAGAACTTGGAGAGCCATAAGTATCTGAATTTGGATCCCTAACAACCACTTAAAAGGCTGGCATCTGTAACCCCAGAACTAGGGATCTAGAGACATGAGGACATGTGCTGCATGGTGGCCACAATCCAGACAACTGTTGAGCACCAGGTTCAGTGAGAAACCTTGCCTCAAAATAGGGCAAAGAACAGGCAAGGAAGACAGCATGTCAACTTCTGCCTTTCACACTCAACACATACCTGTGCACATAACCACCCATTCAGCACATGAATGTGTTTTCTCTCTTTCTCTGTTTCTCTCTTATACACACACACACATCTAGAGAAAGAAAAACTGATAGTTTTGTAACAGGCATAACTGCATAAACGATACTGGACACACCCCCAGTGACAAAACTAAACCTCAACTTCCCAAATTCTCAAGCTGTTAATGGTGATTTTTCTATGTAATACTCTATGGGTTGATGAAGTATGAGATCCTTTAGGCATCAAATGGAATAGCAATAAATCATTTCTTAATTTTCTTTCTAGGGAAAAGGTAAGCCTGAGATTGATAACCTTTTCTCTATCACTTGTTATCTGTAATCTGAGACAAATTAGTTAATTACTCTTTTCCTCTTTTTCTCTGTCTACAACTAGAGGCACAAAAAGAGTAAGCCTCTACTCAAAGCTTGTGGTACTAAAGAAACAGGTATGAATGGGAAGCAATTTATATAGTACAATGCCCGAGCTACAGTAAGCACTAAATTATCATTATTTACATTATTTATCATTATTTAGCTTAAGAAACTAAATCTTTTTTAAACTGAGCTATTAATAATTATTAGACTAAAGTTGAAGACATGATATATTGGAGTTTATTTTATCTATGCAGAAACTCTGCAGAAAAGTATTTAACAGTATTTTTGTGTATTAGTTCTATGTGTTGTGGCAACAGACTAAAGTTTCCCCTCATACGCACTGAGAATCTTCAAAAGAACCTCTCCTTCTCATTTGTATTTGTTTTGTATTGTTGCATTTATCATTGAAATGCAAATGTATTTGGCACCTGGCTTTAAAGAAGGAAGCAGTGCGATCCAGGCAGCTTCCAGGAATCTTTCAGATTTATATTCTATTTCCATTTCTGCAGCAGTTTCATAAATTACAGAAGGCCAAAGGACAGAGAGACCTCTCGTTCGCTCACTCATGCTTTGTCAAAGATACTCTTAGCCGTTTTTCCCCCCTTTTTCTGTTTACTTTGTACAGAAGAAAGTTATTTGAGAATGATGAATAATATTATTTGAAAAATATTGAATGTCAGTAAAAATCATTAGGTTGTGGCAACTCAGAGACTTTACAAGTTTCTATGTCTATGGACCTCTCAATATCATGTTCTCTCCAATTTATTTTAATAATTTTACCTCTTATTTCTTTGAACTGTTTTTAGAATAAGACTAATAGGAAGCCATATATTTAGATGAATAATAGAACCACTGAGAATCAGGACAAAGTTTAAATAGACGTGAAAATTTACGTTCCAAAGGACAAAAACAGCATGTGTAATGATCAATTCTCTCTTTCATAACCAAAATTATTCACTGGAACTTACATATTCCATTACCATATTACAATACTATTACCATAAAATTCAACTTGATTTATAACTGACTTTTGAGTACCTTGTCATTTTTACCTTTAATGTATATGTATCTTTGTTTATATGTTATTGATAATTGCTAGTCAAAATATAAGTGAATTGCAACATAAACCAGTAGGTTTTTTTTTAATTCTTTATTAATTACACTGTATTCACTTTGTATCCCCCTGTTGTTCCCTCCCTCCTCCTGTCCCAATCCCTCCCTTCCTCCACCCTCTGCATGCATACCCCTCCCAAAGTCCACTGATAGGGGAGGTCTTCTTTTCCTTCCTTCTGATTCTAGTCAATTAGGTCTCATCAAGAGTGGCTGCATTATCTTCCTCTGTGGCCTGTAAGGCTGCTTTCCCCTCAGGGGGAGGAAATTAAAGAGCAGGCCAATCAGTTCATGTCAGAGATAGTCCCTGTTCCTATTACAATGGAACCCACTTAGATACTGAACTGTCATCTGTGCAGGGGTCTTAGGTTATCTCCATGCATAGTCCTTGGTTGGAATATCAGTCTCAGGAAAGACCCCTGTGCTCAGATTTTTTGGTTCTGTTGCTCTCCTTGTGGAGTTCCTGTCCTCTTCAGATCTTACTGTTTCCCACTTCTTCCATTTCTTTTCAAATTCCTATCCAGAAAGGTAAAGAGGTTGGACATCAGAAGAAGGAGTAAAGAGGGAACAAGTCAGGAGCCTGACACAGAAGACCTCTGAAAGGCTCTGCCCTGCAGACCATCAATGCAGATGCTGAGACTTATGGGCAAACAGTAGGTTTTTTTTTTTTTTTAAAGATTTATTTATTTATATATGTTAGGGCTTTGTCTGCATACATGTCTGCACACCAGAAGACAGAATGAAATCCCATTATAGATAGTTGTAAGCTGACATGTGAGTTCTGGGAATTGAACTGAGAACCTCTAGAATAGCCAGTGCTCTTTACCACTGAGCCATCTCTTCAGCCCCAGCTAATAGCTTTTATTTCTGTGTGTTCCGGTATCGTGTTTCCTGGTATAGTGCACAGAGAACACAAGGGGGTATATTTGCCAGTGCTAATACCTGACCATAGCAGAGGTTAAATGTTTATTCACTTGGAAGAATTAAACTATTCAACTATAAATGAAAGTAGCTGTAGGCTACCCTTCTCTGTCTTTCAACATATTAGTAATGTTAAATTTGAACTTGAACTTGTAATTCTTTATATGATTCTTTGTCCGTGTATAAACTCTCAATCATGTTAAGAGTTTTGTCTTTTGATTAGTTTCTTTAGGTGTACAGATTTATCCTATATTATATGTCTATATCAGTGAGTATATACCATATATATCTTTCTGCTTCTGGGACAGCTCACTCAGAATGATCTTTTCCAGTTCCCACCATTTACCTGCAAATTTCATGATTTCATTGTTTTTTATTGTTGAGTAATATTCCATTGTGTAGATTATCACAATTTCTGTATCCATTCTTCAGTTGAGGGTCATCTGGGTTGTTTCCAGCTTCTGGCTATTACAAATAAAGCTGCTACAAACATGGTTGAGCAAATGTCCTTATTGTGTACTTGAGCCTCTTTTTGACATATGCCTGGGAGTGGTATGGCTGTCACCTAAAGAAACTAATCAAGAGGGAAGACTCTGGCTATAATGCATCAATCCCCACCCTGAAAGAGAAAGAGAATGGGCTTAATAATAAGAAGAAAGCAGGAAACAAGTTAGGAACCTGCCACAGAGGGCCTCTGAAAGGCTCTTCCCTGCAGACTATCACAGGAGATGCTGAGACTTATGGCCAGAGTGCATGGAATCTTATGAAAGAAGTGGGAAATAGTAAGATCTGGAGAGGACAGGAGCTCCACAAGGAGAGCAACAGAACCAAAAAAATCTGAGCACAGGGGCCTTTCCTGAGACTCATACTCCAACCAAGTACCATACATGGAGATAACCTAGAACCCCTGAACAGATGTAGCCCATGGCAGTTTAGTATCCGAGTGGGTTCCACAGTAATGGGAAGAGGGACTGCCTCTGACATGAACTGATTCGCCTGCTCTTTGATCACCTCCCCCTGAGAGGGGAGCAGCTTTACCAGGCCACAGAGGAAGACAATGCAGCCACTCCTGATGAGATCTGATAGACTAGGATCAGAAGGAAGGAGAGGAAGACTTCTCCTATCAGTGGACTTGGAGAGGGGCATGCATGCAGAGGGTGGAGGAAGGGAGGGATTGGGATGGGAGGAGAGAGGGAACCACAGGGGGGATACAAAGTGAATAAAGTGTAATTAATAAAAATTAATATAAAAATAATACTTGAAAAAAAAGAAACACATAAAAAAGAGAGTTTTACCTTTGAAGACAAATTTAGTAAAAAGAGAGTACATTTCTTTGTTTCTTTCTTTCTTTGTTGTTGTTGTTGTTGTTTCTTTTTTCTTGGCAAAGGCACTGTGCCCAGATATAGTTTTTTTTTTCAGTAGTGGCATAAATTAAAAAATTCAGTCTTTATAGCTATCCGAATTAGATTATGAAGTGACAGATAACCTGCTCCAAAGCAAACGGATAAAACAGAACCGGTGGCATATTGCATAGGACAAGACGCTAATGAAACTTTCTTTCCTCCTGAATATTTCTATAAACATATACTTTTAAGGAAGTACTGTGCCTAATTGGAATTTTTAAAAATGTAACTTATTTTCTTTGATTCATGTAGAAACAGAAATGGAGCTGTCTGATCAAGTATTCTATTTTTGATGTCCCTGCGAGTCGCGTATCTTAAATACAGCCAGAAATGAAAAAAAAAAACAAAATCACACATACGCCTACTTAGATATACTCATTCTCCTTTTTATCATGTTCATAACTATTTCTATTGTCTGTCTGCAAAGAAGCTAACTGCAATGAGGATCTTGTTTTAAAACAGAAAGAAGCTAAGAGCTAGCTTTGTTACAACTGCTGGTAGCAGAAACACAATGAAACTCAAAGTATTTTGGCTTTGAAAGTTGTCCTTGTACATTAAGTGACATGTCCCTGAGAGAATCAAATCACATTATGTCACTGTAATCCTTTGTTTTATCAAATCACTTTAGTGAGGAGAAAAAAAAAAAAGAAGAATAGAACTAGTCAACTGTTTGAGGAGGTAAAGGATGTAGAAATTACAAGAAAGATCTGTTTCTCAAACATCACTTTGATGGAGAAGCTAATCCTGAATCTAAACTCCCCTCCCTATAGCGTCTCAGCATTACATCTACAACATATCCTAGCACTTTCTCATCAAAAGATATGTAGACTTAAAACTGTGTTTCCTCTATATTGACCTATAAATTCTAGTGGGGATTTCAGAAAGAAAGGGATTGCAGTTTGCATATTTACTGCTGTGAGACACAGAGCCTTTTACTTAGCGTGTGTTCAGAGAAAACTGGCAAATGCATGCATAATGCATGTCTTTAGTTAAGTGATGCCAACATGATTCTCTTTCACCTGTTAACTCCTGTTCACACTTTCTACTTCTATGTGGCCATGGAGATGAAAAAGCAGATGCTTGCACAGTTGTTGCGAACATCATTATAGATGTAGTAAAAGTTGAATTAACCTAAAACACAATTACATCTATCATGTGGCCATCATGGTAATATTTTGTATCCAGGTTGTATGTAGGTGTTAGGTGTATGTGTATGTGTACCTGTGTGTGTTTGCATGTGCACATTGGTGTGTGTGTGTGTGTGTGTGTGTGTGTGTGTGTGTGTGTGTGTATACAGGGCTGCAGGCTATTGAAACCAGGGATTTCTGCATTCAATGTCATCACTGTGCCTCTAAGGCAGGTCTGCAATCATTGGTTTATATTTTATTTTGAGGCAAAGACTTGCTAAATTGTCCAAACTTGCCTTGATTTATTAATAATCAAGTCAGTCCTTGAAATTAGCTTCTTTTGTTTCAGCCTCTTGAATAGCTAAGATTACAGGATTACAGTTCTTTTCTAACAGGTCTATGCAACTCTTTAATAACATAACACTTAAACTGATCAATGAATTATACTTTCTTCCATCAAAATTATAATTTTACTGTAGGTGAAACACATGAACACACACACACATTGCTTCTCAATGAAACTATTTCTTTTGTACTCTTTGTATCAATAAAATTATCTTGATGGTTTTTCCTTACCTCTTTTCAAGATTTCTGTCTTAAAAATAAGTAGGATGCCAGGTAGACCTAGAAAGACAAGAACAGAAGTGTGACAAGTTAAATAATTAATCAAACTAGTAATTAATCATACCACCTAGGGCACTGATTCCAGATTTGGCTGAAGACTTAAAATCACTGGCAGTGAGGGAATGAGAAAGGATGAGAGGGAGAGAAAAGAATAAGAAGATATAGATAAATTGATTGATAACTGGCTGGTTGTCATACCCAGCAGGTAGAAGCTGATGATGGTAATCTTTACATTAAATCTGTGGCTCCACTGATTCTTAACCTTGGACAAGCTGGGAGAAATATTTAATGTAGTGTAGGATATGAGAAAACAAAGCAGCTGCAATTATAGGAAACTGGTCAGAAGTCATGAAGATGAGAGAATCCACAGAGATTCCGCAGTATAAATCATCAGGCTTGGCACGTGTGCAGTAGCAAGAGGCCAACAATAGGTACACAAGATTTCCCAACAGGTCCCCAACACAGCTACAGAAATGTGGCTTCAGGGACTGTGAGACCTAGACAGCTCAGGTAATTCTTTTTTAAAAAATTGCCAAAGTATGACACATCCTGTAAAATGTAGAAGGCCATAATATAATTCTACCATGATCAAGGTAGTAACTATCTCAGGTAGCTCAGCTCTCTTTTGAGTACCTCAGCAATGTTTAACATACTCATACTCTTCTCAAAGTTAATAGGATCGACAGTGATGGTTTTCTTTTTTATTTCATCTACATATGATTTCTGTTCTTTCTAGATCCTTCTTATTTGGAGAATAATTGAGACTATTTTCAAAGAGTTAACTTTGGCTCTGTTGCTTTGGTCTATTATGCATATATTATCTACTATATTGATTTATGCCTTTATATGTATATATTTTATTTCTACATTGTGCAACTTTAATATGCTACTCTTGTCGCTTGTCTAGTTTTAATCAAAGGAGTCAGACTTTCAACATTTCTTATGTTGAATATATTTCATAAAACTATAAATTTTTCGATGTGCATTCTTTTACATGCATTCCACATGACTTGATAAGTGAGATTTACATATAATTCAATTCAAAATATTTTTGACATTTTATTATGGTTTCTTCAACAAATCATGGATTACTTCAAAGTGTATTGTTTACTTAACAAACACTGGAAAAGTCCGAATGTGTTTCTGCCTCTGAGTTTGACATAATGCCACATAATGTATAAAATTTACATTGCATGATATTTTCAACAAATAGTTCTTCAGTTCTTACGCACTGACATAGTAATAGGAAGATGGTTGTATTTTCTAAAAATATCTATACATGACTGTTACTAATATATATTCTATAGTTGAAAGATATAATGGTTCTATAAAAAGCTGTATAATCAAATTCTGTATGTGGGTCCTGCCTCCATGGATTTTGACAACCATAGGCCAATGATATTGACAGAACATTTATCACTGTGACAAACTATCTTAGGAAACAACCTAAAACCAGGAGAGTTTATTTTGACTTTTGGATTCAGACACTTTATTCCATAGTTAGCTAGATTTATGGCTGTGGGTCAGAAGTAGGAGAAGCACCATGGAGTGGATTATGTGATATAGCAGAGCTTCTCAACATGTTCTGAACAGGAAGTAGGCCACAGTGAGAGACAGAAGAGGCGATGGTAATGTGTGTCTTTCCAGGGCACACATTCAGAGACCAACTTTCTCCAGCAGGCTCCAATTTCAAATTTCCTTTTCTTCGTAAATTGTCATCATATTCTAAGCCCTCCCAGAGAGTAATGCATTGATGAGGACAGACACCTTGGGATCAAATCACTTCTGGAAGCTTATAAATTAGTCATCAAGCCTTTAATGATTTCAAATCCCAATATGACTATACTGACCAGACACATGTATTTTCCTGTCTGTAACTCCAAAGCATCTGACACCCTTGCACAGAAAGGCAGACATGTAGGCAAAAACATCAGTGCATATAAGAATAAATAAGTATGGATCTATTTTCATTCTTCTACATGTAGACATCCAGTTGGACCAGCACCATTTGTTGAAGATGCTATCTTTTTTTCCATTGTATGGTTTTGGCATCTTTGTCAAAAATCAGGTGTCCGTAAGTGTGTGGGTTTATTTCTGGGTCTTCTGTTCGATTCCATTGATCCACCATTCTGTTTCTATGCCAGTACCATGCAGTTTTTATAACTGTTGCTCTATAGTACAGCTTGAGATAAGGGATGGAGATACCTCCAGAAGATCTTTTATTGTAGAGGATTGTTTTAGCAATTCTCAGTTTCTTGTTATTCCATACAAAGTTGAGAATTTTTCTTTCCAGATCTGTAAAGAATTGTGTTGGCAATTTGATGGGAATTGCATTAAATCTGTAGATTGCTTTTGGTAAGAAGGCCATTTTTACTATGTTAATCCTGCCAAGCCATGAGCATGGGAAATCTTTCCATCTTCTCATATCTTCCTCTAATTCTTTCTTCAGAGACTTGAAATTTTTAACAATGGAGTATTACTCAGCAATGAAAAATAAGGAAATCATGAAATTTGCTGGTAAATGGTGGGACCTGCAAAGGATCATCCTGAGTGAGTTGTCCCAGAAGCAAAAAGACACGCATGGTATATACTCACTCATATAAACATACAACATAGAATAAACCCACTAAAATCTGTACATCTAAACAAACTAAGCAAAAGAGAGGACCCTAACTAAAATGTTCAATCCCCATCCTGAAAGGCAAAGAGGATGGACATCAGAAGAAAAAGAAAATAGGAAACAACCTCGGAACCTGCTGCAGAAGGCCTCTGAAAGCCAGAAGAAAACAGGAAACAACCTTGGAACCTGCCACAGAGGGCCTCTGAAAGCCTCTGCAGTATAGACTGTCAAAGCAGATGCTGAGCCTGATGGCCAACTGATGGGCAGAGTGAATGGAATTTTATGTAAGAAGTGGGAAATAGTAAGAGCTGGAGGGGACAGGAACTCCACAAGCAGAGCAACAGAACAAGATAATTTGAACACAGGGAACTTCCCTGAGACTCATTCTCCAACCAAGGACTATTCGTGGAGATAACCTAGAACCCCTGCACAGATGTAGCCCATGGCAGTTCAGTGTCCAAGTGGGTTACATAGTAATGGGAAGAGGGACTGCCTCTGACATAATCTGATTGGCCTGCTTGTTGATCACCTCCCCCTGAGGGGGGAGCAGCCTTACCAGGCCATGGTAGAGGATAATGCAGCCACTTTTGATGAGAACTGATAGACTAAGATCAGAAAGGAGAGGAGAACCTCCCCTATCAGTGGACTTGGGGAGTGGCATGCATGCAGAAAGGGGAGGGAGGGTGGGATAGGGAGGGGAGGAGGGAGGGGCTTATGGGGGATACAAAATGAATAAAGTGTAATTAATATAAAATTTAAAAAAAGAATAAATAAATCTTAAAATATTTATTTATTTTATGTGTATGTATGTGTATATTCATGAGTTTAGGTGTACCAAAGAAATTCAGGAGCCTGCAGAGACCAAAAGACAGTGTCAGCTCCTCTGTAACTGGAGTTATAGGTAATCCACCAAGTGGATATTGAGAACTGAATCCAGAAAGAGCAGTGAGTACTTTTCACCACTGGGCAATCTTCCCAGTCTACTATAGTTTTTACAGACATTAGATAAGAACTAATTTCATTCGAGTTTTCCCATTAACATTTATAGCTCCAGTAATGGTTTTAGTTTCAATAACCTCTAGTTCTTTTGCACATGGTCTGGTCTGTTGTTATTCTGTACTTTTGGTCATCCCTAAGTCTCCTGTCTTATTTTCTTCTCCTTTCATTATTAGTTTGCAATATTCATCTAATTGTCTTAGACCTACAAGAATATAGCTGAAACATCTACAAGTGATTCTATTGCTATAATTTTCCATGTAATTTTGAGTTGTTGGTCTACAGGTACCCACAAGGAAATGGCTGTAATCTCCCCATGACCAACAAAATACTTAGATGCTTCAGTCCTTCGTATACTCTGGCACAGTTTTTGTCTATAACTTAATCACATCCTCTCATATGATTTAATTCTTCTATAGATTTCTTAGAGTACCTTACATGAGGTATATACCATGTAAATAGTCATTGCACTTTGTAAGAAATAATGAAAAGAACAAAAATAGTGAACACAATAAATACAAAAGCAGCTTTACTACATCTGTAGTCACAGACCACACCAGTATGGTGGAATGTGTATATTTACATGATGTAATTACTGATGAGACATGAGTTAAGGCTACAGCCATGCTATCTGTGATTTATTAGTTATTAGTGGTTTCTTTCTTTGTGTGTATGTGAGAATGTGAATGCACATATGTGTAACTATGTGTGTTTGCTTTTGTGTGTCTTGGTGCATGCACTCTTGCATGTGAAGGACAGAAGTTGATGTAGCGTATTTTTCTGGATAGCTCTCTGACTAAACCCAAAGCTTGTCAATTTAGTGAGCTTTGCTAGCACCACTTAGAGACTGTTTTTCTCTTTACTTGCCCACTGAGATTTTAGGCATATGTCAGTACACTCTACTTTTATGTAGATAGAATTGTAGGGAACTGAACTCAGGTCTTCCTGCTTGTGAAGAAAGCAATTGTGGGGTGAATCCAGAAATTCATCAGAAGCCAATAAAAGAAGCACAGTAGACCTTAGCTCAGGCCATCAAGATGAGAAAGCAAACCAAAGACACATAAACATAAACTGAACCAATAGTTGTTTTGTATCACTTAGGTTTGTTGGTAAAAGCCAATCATTTTATCTTATATCCTCTATTCCTTTTCATTGGCCAACGTCAATTTTTTTTATTTTTCTCTGCTATCATATATATTAGCATTTTTGTACTTATTCTACAAATCCCAAGTTTGATATTTAACTTGTTGCAGAGTCATAGAGATTTGTTCTTTTCCAACACCCTTAGCAATACTAGCACTTTAAGGTTTGACTCTTCTTGTGGTTGGAATTTGAAATGTCCCCCACAGGTACACAGGTGTTGTTTGAAGAGTTGGCACTCAGCAAATGATACTACTTTAGAAAACTGTGGAACCTTTGAGACATGAAATCTAGCTGACAGATATACAACCACAGTGGGAGATGGAGCTGAGGGTTCTAGGACAGCTCTTGCCTGAGTCCTCTGTTGCCTAGAACCTGGTACCATTTAACCATGGCCATCACTCTCCCACTGCCACACCCAGTCACCATTTCTGCTGTCATGCTTTCCCTGATATCATGGATTGTTGTTTCCCCTGAATTATGAGCCACAATGAAACCTTCCTCTCTTTATTGTTTCTATCAATATTCTGTCAAAACAATGAGAAAGGTTACCATAAACACAATTGACAGTCTCTCACCTTTATTATTTTGCTACTTTTGACATGTGTTTTCTGTCATCACATCAATAGTAGTTGTTGTTATTTCATATAAACAATTGGTAAATAACACTCTGAAGGATGCTTGTCTGCTTCAGTCAATAATCCTTACAAGAACAGGGATGCTTCACTTTAAATGTTTTCCCTTTACCATGGAGATAAAGGCAGCATGATAGCACAAATGATGGCTTTAGGCAGTAAGAATTTCTCCATCATAGGCAGTGCCCATCCTGTAACATGTAGAAAGACTTGGGTTGAATGGTAGAACTGTGCTTCTATGGCCAAACTGACAAAGGGTAAGGCTGGATCAATCTAAAAATATAAAGAAAGCAACAATGATGAAAGCCCAAATAAAAATGAATTACTTCTAAGCAGGTTAGCAGAACTACATTAAATGAATGAAAAACACTTCAATAAAACAAACTAAATATTTGTAAATCTTCACTAGAAAGGCCTTTGATTTAAGGAATAAAATAAAAACTCAGTTGTGTGAGTTGAGAAAAATATCCATATTATCAACATGTTTCCCCTAACTCTGGTTTATTTAGATGTTTTACTAAAGATTGTTGTCACCTTTAGATTTAAGATAATCCTAAGGCCTAGATAATATTTTCATTAATTAAATTAAAGTAGGATTTGGAATTGGGGAGATGGCTCTTTTTTATAGTGCTTTCCATGCAAGGATGTAAACACGTATGAACGTGATACATACCTGAAACCCAAATTCCATACAGAGCTAGACAGAAATGGATACTTAAAGCTTGTTGGCCAGCCAGTCTGATTCAGTGTGCCCCAGTTTTGGTTGGATAGCTTGCCTTACAAAAGAAGAGGTATAATAAAAGTGTCAGACAGCCAGTCTATCCCAGCTATGCATACACCAGATCAAAAATATGTACACTCGCAATTCAAATGCATCTACACACATCAACATAGCACACACACATACACACACATATCAAATGATGCCAATTTTAAAATAAGACAGAGGCACATGGTTGAAGATGTACAGAAGAATTATTTTTAGTTGGCCAGTGTGACGTCCTTAGAGTGGGATATATGGATAAAAATCTCATCATGTAGTAACAGACAATCATTTTGCTTAACTAGAGTTAACAACAAAATGTAGTCAAGAAGAATTCCCCTGATCCAACATATCAAAGTCTGACTCAAGTCAGAGGAAAGAAGAGCCTCTACTATTGAAATGGGCTAATTAACATAGTGCTCATTAATTACAGACTTCAAAGAGCTTCTCCTTTCAAAGTTTAGCAGCACCATGGATGACCTTAATATGCCTTACTATGCATGCCTGTTCCTCACCTTGCCACTGGGAAGAACTAATTTTAACTCTGATCTGCTAAAAGTATTAAGTAAAGGCTCATATTAAACAGGCATTTCCCTGGCCATATTTTCTTTTTTCCTTTGAGTGTGTGACAAGAAAACAACTGTTTCCAAAAATGTCTTTGGCTCTGGTGGAATACAGGTCTCTCTGTCCATTTTGAGAGTAGCTGTTCCCAAAGGTAAAGCCTTGTGGGTGGGAATGGAGTGGGTCAGGGAAACAGTGGGTTGGGATTCATACTTTTTTTATATTTAATATTTTCATTACAATTTATTCACTTTTATCCCACTTGTAGCCCTCTCCCTCACCTTCTCCCAATCCTGCCTTCCCTCCGTCATCTGCTCCCATGCCCCTCCCCAAGTCCAGTGATACAGGAGGTCCTCCTCCCCTTCCATCTGACCCTAGCCTATCAAGTATAATCAGGACTGGCTGCATTGTCTTCCTCTGTGGCCTGGTAAGGCTGCTCCCTCATCAGGGGAAAGCAATCAAAGAGGCAGCCACTGAGTTCATGTCAGAGACAGTTCCTGTTTCCATTACTAGGGAACCCACTTGGAGACTGAGCTGCCATGGGCTACATCTATGGGATTCACACTTTTAAGAACAGAAAATGAATGGAATGTGCATTGAACGTATGACAGGAGTCTACCACAAAAGGCATCTGAAAGACTCTACCTAGCAGTGTTTCAAAGCAGACACTAAGACTCATAACCAAACCCTCGGCAGAGTGCAGGGAATCATATGAAAGAAGAGAAGTTAGTATGATATGGAAAGGATAGGAGCTCTACAAGGACCAAATATATCCGGGCACAGGGTCTTTTCTGAGACTGACACTCAACCAAGGACCATCTATGGATATAACCTAGAACTTCGGCTCGGATGTGGCCCGTGGTAGCTCAGTAACCAAGTAGTTTTCCAAAGTAAGGGGAACACGGACTATTTCTAACAGGATCTCAAGGGCAGGCTGTTTGACACCCCCCCCCCCCAGGGGAGGAGCAGTCTGTTAGGCCACAGAGGAGGACTTTGCAGCCAGCCCTGAAGATACCTGATAAAACAGGGTCAGATGAAAGGGGAGGAGGTCCTCCCCTATCAGGGGACTTGGAAAGGGGCAGGGAGGAGACCAGGGAGGGAGTGTGGGGTTGGGGAGGGAATGAGGGAGCGGGATACAGCTGGGACACAGAGTTAACAAAATGTAACTAAAAAGAAAAATTAAATTAAAAAAAAAAAAGAAAATAGACATAAATGAAAGAAGGAAGAGAAGGCTCTCTTGAAAGAGCCAGACATTCTTTAAATGCTGTAGCTTGTTTACCTTCCTGGAGGACCTGAAGGTAGTTTGAATGACACTTCTCTTTAAATATTCTATGTTTCACTAATGAAAAAGAATACCTTCAATTTCATTTGGTTGGGGTGATTATTGTTTACTTGTTTAACTTCTCTTGCAATGATCCAGGATAATGGCATATCCAAGAAAAACCATGAATGGCATTGGCTGTAGACATGGAAGGTTTCAATCACTGTAAGTTTTCTTTCTCTTTCCTCTGTCTTGCACTACACATGAACATTACAGTCAACATTGAAATAGCCAGCTATGAGAAGAAGACAGGCCAGAAAACTACAAAGAAGAAGGTTTTCCCTTGCTCAATCCCCAAGCCATTATCTGCCCTTGGAACTGCTCTAGGAGAAAGAATTCTTTGAACTAATAAAACTCTTGTAGTTTGAAACTCTGAGTTCATGCCTTAATATCTCTGAAAGCATTTTCACAATACAGATGATCAAAAATTTTTCAATATGATTTTATGTCACTCACCCACAATTACACAGATAAATCATGGAGACAAGACTGAAGAAAAGGCTTTCCTGGGTCTAATCAGAATGAAACTTGCCAAGGAAATATTTAAAATATTTCTAAGTACTGTGTCAGATCCAAATAGTGAGATTATGGGTAAAACAGAAAGTGTCCATTTTGCTTTTCATGATATACAATAGCAAAGGTTTAGATGGCTTTAATTTAATTCTTGGATATTGAGCTATGGATCATACTTAAATCATATAAACATGCAAAGTACTTAAATATGAGAGGCTCCTTAATATAGGATAAACATACTAAAATATGTACACCTAAAGAAGCTAAGCAAGAAGAAGGACACAGGGTAAGATAATCAATGCTCATTCAAAAAGGCCAAAAGGATGGATATTGGAAGAGGGAGAAAACAGGAACAGGACAGGAGCCTACCACAGAGGGCCTCTTATAGACTTTACCCAGCATGGTATTAAAGCAGATGCTGAGAATCATAGCCAAACTTTGGGCAAGTGCAGGAAATCTTATGAAAGAAGGGGGAGATAGAAAGACTTGGTGGGGACAGGAGCTCCGCAAGGAGAGCAACAGAACCAAAAAATCTGGGCAAAGGGGTCTTTTCTGAGACTGATACTCCAACCAAGGACCATGCATGGAGAGAACCTAGAACGCCTGCACAGATATAGCCCATGGCAGCTCAGTCTCCAGGTGGGTTTTTTACTAGTGGGAACAGGAACTGTTTCTGACATGAACTCAGTGGCTGGCTCTTTGATCACCTCCCCCTGAGAGGGGAAACAGCCTTACCAGACCACAGAGGAAGACAATGCAGCCAGTCCTTCTGAGACCTGATATACTAGGGTCTGAGCGAAGAGGAAGAAGACCTCCCTTATCAGTGGACTTGGGGAGGGATATAGGAAAAGATGAGGAAAGGAGGGTAGGATTGGGAGGGTACAAGGGATACAGTTGGATACAAAGTGAATAAAGTGTAGTTATTAAAATAATAAACAAATTTTAAAAAAGAAAGCAAAAAATAAAAATTGAATACATGCTACTTGTTATAACAGATACAGCAATCAGAATCACACATTTCAGGCTTCTAAGAGAAGCTGATTAACTTCAGGGCATCTCTCCTACACTAGGCATCATATTATTGGTATGACTATAGTGTCATATTTGAAGATATAAAAGCTAAACCACCAAAGACTAAGCAAATATCAAGTGCCCATATGTTACAAAGATTTGTGGATAATGGCTCAGTGAATAAGATGGATTATGTCCCTTAAGAAGCTTAGAACCAAAAAGAAAAGAGCATATGTTATATTTTAAAGTGCTACAATAACATTGAGATAACATAGAAATAGGATGCATTGTAAGAACATAGTGATTATGCTCAGGGTCATTAAGCACACTCATGATAGAGATACGAAAATAAGTTAGGCACAGATATATCAACAGAGTACACATGGGCTAACTAATACTGCAGCTCAAACAAGGAAGGAATAGAAATGGGTGTTCAGCAAGTGCCTCAGTAATCTTGCACAAAATTATTTTTGCAAAAAAATCTTGCACTAAATCCCCTCTAGAAAGGCAAAGAAATATCAGCTTCTTTTAGATCAATGCTAGAATTATTTTGACAGTAAGGAAAGTAGGCACGTTAATCGTTTATATAGAAGCAAGCTAGCCTCGTTGATAATGTCTAGCAATTTGGAGGCAGGCTGTGTCACCAACAATAGACAAAGAAAGGAATATAGACAACCTTTAAAAACTTGGTTGAATTCTCTGTAATATGAAAGCTATTTTGGAACCCATTTTAATACTGAGAAGGTTTAGCATGCAGAATTTCAATAACTTTATGAAATCACAAGGATCTTCAGGCAGAAACAAGAGAAGAGATACATGGTAAATGTTCTTAGGATGATCACATCTGCTGTTAGGACAAGAACAAAGGGGATCATACTAAAAAAAAAGTTGAAGAAAGGGCTTCTGAAAATTCACAGTCTCTGAGTAGAAAGGAAATTAAATCTGCACCTAGCATGGTGTTAGTTGAAAACAAGAGTATCATGACTTCTAGACCATCAGTTTGGGCTACGTAATATGATATCATTGGCATGAAAGAATTGTTAGAAAAAAACAGAAAGACAAAGCAATGAGGAAAATGCAGGTTGGGGTACAACGGAGCACGCCCTCCCATTTTTGTGGGTTCACAGGATGCCAGCACTTTCGGAGGGCTTATATCGTGTTTGCTTGCCTCAAACTAGAGATAAAAATGATTCAGAAATAACTACTTTACAGGTGCAAGTTAACTTATAGAAGTGATCAAGTGTAGAAAGAGATAGAGAGGAAGGAAATGATACAGGAAGTGAAAGAAGTCAAGTGAGGAGGAAGACAAGAAAAAAAGGATGAGGAGGAGAAGGAGGAGGAAGAGCAGGAAAACAACAGGGTCTCTTAAAATGAATAATAAGAGATATCTGGAAGAAAGGAGAGCTTCTAAAATGTCACTAATAAATTACTGCTTCCCTTATAATGAACAGGCCATGTAGGAGACAAAGCGAAGATGTTTTCTTTCTCTGAGCTGCTGCTTGAAAAGCATTAAGCATAATCATCCATGTTCTTGTGTCCCGTATTTTTATCATCATTTGTCATATGGGTGTACTTTTAAATTAGATTTATTTGAAAGTGCCCCAATTTTCCATGGAAATTTTGCTCTGATTTTTCTATGGGACATTGGGTACAAATGAGGAAATAGCTGAGCATAAGGAGTGGATGGATGTATTTGCCATCCGTTACATTTGTCCAGGAAAGCAAACACAAAGACAAGAACACACAGAAAGAATCTGCTTTTGTTCTGTAAATTTCTCAATGTATAGGAATGGGACTGTCAACAGGAGGAAGCAGGTGTATTGTCCTCACACAGTCTGTCAAGGTCATAGTGATGGAAAACAAAACTATACCTTAGAGTCCATCCCAGGCCAATCTCTCTCTCTATCCAGGATCCCTGGCTGGCCCTCTGAAAGATAATTCTGAGAGGCTGTTCCAGGAGCTAAAGCTAAGGCTTCCATTTCTAAACCAAACACAGAAGATTTCTCCTGGCTGGCTGTGAATGCTTAATTTCTGGACACATCTGTCTCTCTTTAGGCGTCAACTCTTAAAAGTAACCTTTGAGAAGATGAAAGGGAAGCGTGAAACATTTTCATTTTCTTGAAGAATCTAGCTTCTCTCCTCTCAAGAGACAATTGCACCTGAGAGCATCCGCCTGACTTTAATCGAAAGCTACTTGTTTCATTTAAAAAAGAAAAGTAAGAAAGGGAGAAAACAAGGCAGTTTGTAAGCTGACATACAACTCTAGCAGATTTTCTTTTAATTTGTGCCAATTACTTGACCAACAGAGTCTAAGGGTCCTGTTCACCACCCCTCAGTGATATTCACCCCCAACCCGTTTCTAAGTCTAATTGTGTTTGCCACTATGCTTTAAGAGACTTGAATTTTATCACTTAAAACAGGAATAACTGCATAGATCATGTAATGAAGAACCCATTCTCTAAATGATACCTCAAAAGTCAACCCCTTCTTCTACAGTCTCACCTGCTTAAAAAAATGCAATTTACTACTATTGGACTAAATGGACCTTTCTTATGATTAGTGAAATTAAATCAAACAACTTACTGAATCACAATGCATTTGGTTTATGATTTACTGTTTCTATATATTGCATATTTTTAAATATTTTGGGAGGTTACAATGTTGAAGAATTTAGTTACTGAAGCTATCACTGATTATCTATGCCTCATTGAGGATACCATCCATGGTGGGCCTATTTGCTTTTGACATTCTGTCAGAGAAGGAAGAAGGCACAGGAAAGGTCACTGGACCCTTGCCTGAGATTCCAGCTTTTTGCCCCAATGATTTTTATGTGATTCTGTATGCAATTCTGCCTCAATTGGGTGGTCTGATATCTATGGAGATGCTAGAAAACATAGGCCCACGATGTGGCAGATAATATAAGAGGGTGTCTATATAAATGGCTATAGGGAAGCCATCATTCATACTTCATACAATCTTCCCAGTGCAGTTGCTTTGTGGTCACTCATACTCCTGCCAATAACACTTTACCCTAGCTGTGTAAGAAAACTCAATACACTCATTGGTTCCCCAGTGTCGATTTTGCTGAATTTGTGCTTTGGATTGTTGCTAGTACCTCATAAGGAAGGGTAGAGTTTGTTTATATGTCATTGGGGAAGGAATTTATTTCAGTACTTGGTAAAATAGTATGCATTTTATTCGCATCCGTCATCATATATATAGCTGCTCATGAATGCCAGGAGGTAAAGAAGTGATTGCTGATTTCTAATCACTTACTAGGCTATATCTCTTTGGGATAGATTAGCAATCAGAGACATTTTGCTCTTTATATTTCTTCTATATATATCTAGAAACATTATCATTGATTTGTGTTTCTCATCACTAATATTGTTCCAGCTCGCCTTCTGTTGCTACTTTTTTCTGGAAGACAAAGTGGTATGTCATGTGTAAAGAAGACTTTAGAACAGGATAAAAAATAGGTAGTTATCAATGTTGAAGTGAAGAGGGCTGCCTGACTGTGATGGCAGCTAGTAGGATGAATCTGCTATATATCTGATATTCAAATATATATTCAAAGATAATGAGAACTGAAGAAAGACAAAATACAAATAGACAAAGCTAGAATTAGACAGTTTTCGTGGTACTGGAATGAAGGTATTAAGATGAAATCCTGTTTTGACACATAAAAATAGAAAAGAATTAGTATACAAGAGTGTATACTGTGAGCACCTCGAGGGAGCTATTTGTTACCCAAGTAACAATAAGACCAACTAGTGCCCATATGTTGGTTTAAAACCCCCCAATGACCATTAAAAGAAACCTAAGCTCCTTGGGAACATAGCTGCAAAGATAGAATAAGCGTATAGCACTGTGCTATGCCTCCAAATGCGAACCTAGTTTAAGAATGATGAGGGCATAGCTAACATGCACCTGGAGAATATTCAACTTAGAGTTGGAAACCAGCTCACATAGGTAGAAGGAATTAGAAAATCCACATTCCAACTTCAGCAATAAACATTAATTCACAAAACAACTAGCTATAGCTATTAAAACTTAGAGTGAGGAAAAGAGGTGTGAGGAATGGGATTTTATAGAATGTCAAAGCTTTTACTTCTCCCAGAAATGATATTCCTCCTAAAGAGAAGGGACAAAGTTACCAAGGAAAGGCTGCCAGGCACCATCTCAATCAACTGCTCAAAGTAAGTATTATTCTTTATGGGGCATCACAATCTCTCTGAGCCTCCCTATATGAGTTGATAAAAATCCCAGTACCAGTTTCATGTCATTCCATCCAAAATGCCTACCTGAGGTAATATGATACTGGAACCATTGGGTGAATCTACTTTGCAGGCATTTACAAAGTGACAAGCTATCTTCCTTAACATCTCAGTCAAAATGCTCAATGAAAATAAGGAATAATTCAAATTGGAGAAAAATATAGAAGCATGTCTAATAAGCATAGACTATGTCTAGGACAAAACTCAAGTCATAATGGTCATTTCTAGGTAAGCTGATAAAAAATGAATAACTTCAGGTAATATTTTGTGTGTTTCTAAAATTTTTATTGTGAAACTTTGATATATTTTCTGCAAAATAAGATAGTTAAATGATAACACAATACCATATCATTCCGACCTTTATTAAAAAGTAGTAATGAATGGTGATCAACCAAGACTGCTTTAGTGTCTACTGTTGCATTATGTCTGCAAAGAGAGGAACCCTGTATACAATATGGAATTCTACCAGAGTTCTGAGAGTGAAGATCTGTTAATATGAGACGACATGTCTCAGAGACAGAAGACATTGAAGTGGCTAAAACACGTAATTTGCTTCTTTGTGGTTTAGTAACATGAATATCTTTACAGCAAAATAAGGCACTGTACAATACATTTCTGGAAAAATAAACAAACAGAGATCTCCAAAAGAGACAAACCAGAAAGTCAAACCTAGGCAAGGAGACATCATTTTTAGCTTTGACATACGTGTGAGATGGATGGCAAGAATGCCAAACCCTCATGACTCTGTGTGGCCATAAGAAAGACAGATCTGAGCTGAGGTGAAGAGAAGAAAGACCAATCCTTCCCTGCTTTTAAGGAGCATGTAATACACAGTGCAAGATCTGAATTGTTGTCCTTTTAACCAACTGTAGTAAAGCAATCAGAGCAAAAGGGAAAGGATACTATTACGCTCAGTATCTTTTACTTACTTACTATTTATCCAGCATTTATTAACTGGATTCTTTATCCTTTCACTAGGTCTGCGAGATATGCCAATGAAAAAAATTTACAACCAAACAAAACACAAGACTTCAATCTCCAAGAAGCAAATAAATCACACAGATGCCTTGACCTAGAAGACTGAGAATATGAATATCCACCTATTGTTTTTTTTTGTTTTTGTTTTTTTTTTTTTTTTTTTTTTTTGAGACAGTACCTTCCTTTGGTAGCACAGGGTGGCCTGAATCTTATGGTGATTCTCCTCCTGTAGTCTCCTCAAATGCTGAGATTAAAGTCACTCCCGACCCACTATGTCTTGTCAAAATATGTACATGGAACAAGCACTTCTGAGCATTGAGTATCACTGCTTCCTCCAAAGAGGCATTGACAGATATTAGCTGTCATTTTTGTAAAGATATTTGGTATTATCACATTCAGTCCTTACAATATCTCCAAAATAGGGTACTGTCACTTTGATTTTTATTATGTAACCCAAGAGGTACAGGGATTTATGTTCCCTTCTTGGTGACACAGCTACAAGGAGGCAGAATTTAGATGCTAAATTGCTTCTGTCCAACATAAAGCTGCCTTCCCCTGAGCCCGTTCCATTAATTCTGCCAGAATGCAGAGCCGTAGGTGAGGAACCCATCATGCAGACGCCACAGACAGGCTTTAGTTAACAGCAGACCCCAATGACTGAGTCATGACACCATTTTCAATGTAAGGACTCAGTAACATGCTGACTGTATCTACTGATTACGCTCAGCTGCTAGCAGGTGCACATAAAATCCACTTATATATACTCTCAAATGAGTGTGACAAAATGTAAAAGTAAAAGATATGAAGGGCTAGAGATGTCCCTTAGTTGGCAGGGCAGAGTATTTGCCTACCGTGCATGAAACCTTGTGTTCATTTCCTTTATATAAAATCACATGTAGTCCACATCTGTAAATCCAGCACTTCAAAATGTGGAAGTAGAATTATAAATTCAGTACATTTATCCTATCTTATAGGTCTAGTACCCACTAATAAGTAAGTATATACCGTGTGTGTCTTTCTCCTTCTGGGATACCTCATTCAGGATGATCTTTTCTAGATCGCACCATTTGCCTGCAAATTTATGATTTTATGATTTGTTTTTAATTGCTGAGTAATTTTCTATTGTGTAAAAGTACCACAATTTCTGTATCTATTCCTCAACTGAGGGACATCTGGGTTGTTTCCAGGTTCTGGCTATTATGAATAAAGCTGCTACAAACATGGTTGAGCAAATGTCCTTGTTGTGTCCCCTGCTCAGATGTAGCCCATGGTAGCTCAGTATCCAAGTGAGTACCTTAGCAAGGAGAACAGGGACAATTTCTGACATGAACTCAATGGCTGTCTCTTTGACCTCCCCCTCCCCCCTCCCAAGAAAGGAGCAGCCCTGCTAGGCCACAGAGGAGGACTTTGCAGCCAGTCCTGAAGTTACCTGATAAACTAGGGTCAGATGGAAGCGGAGGAGGACCTCCCCTATCAGTGGAATTGGAAAGGGGCAAGGAGGAGATGAGGGAGGGAGGGTGGGATTGGGAGGGAATGAGGGAGCAGGCTATAACTGGGATACAAAGTTAATAAACTAACTAATATTTAAAAATAACAATTTAATAAAAGAGAAAAAAGAATTATAAATTCAAACATCCACAGCTATGTAGTGAGACAAGCTGTGTTGCATGAGATCGTGTGTGTGTGTGTGTGTGTGTGTGTGTGTGTGTGTGTGTGTGTGTGTACATATGGGGCACAATGGTACACGTCATTAATTCCAGCATTTGGGAGGTAAAGGCAAGCACATCACTTTGATTTCCAGTCCAGCCAGACTTATACAGTGAGACCTTGACTGCACAAACTTAAAAAAAAAAAAACAAAACAGTACTGATAAAAGGAAAAAATAAAGAAGAAAAAAATTAACCAAGAGTGGTGATGCATGCCTTTAATTCCACTATTACAGAGGCAGAGGCAGGCAGATCTACATAAGTTCATGGCTAACTTAGTTTCCCTAGTGAATTCTGGGCCAGGCAGGTATAGTGAAATGAAATCCTGTTGCAAAATTAGCAAGCCACAACAATTGTATTTAAGAAAAAGTAAACAAAACAAAAAAGAACACTAAATGATACCAACATATTTTTCAGATGATATGTAAAACATTCATTTAATATTTTGACAGTAAAAAAAAAATTACATGTAATCTTCTATCCAAGAGCTTCTTTTTAAATGGTATGACAAATGTCTGCAGCTACTGAAGGAGACCCTGAACGTCCCAGAAGGGAGAATCTTTGTATAAAACTTATACAGTGCAATCAGGCAAGTCAACTGTTAATAAATATCTCCACAGTCTACACTAGCAATGCTCTGAACGATCAAGACACTGATACATTTTAATTACTGTGATTTAAATTAACAGGGAAGAAGTAGTTGTGACTATCACAGGACATGGATGGCCTAACCCTCCAGTGGGCACAAAGCATGATAGAACAATAGCTGCTCAAGCTTCATTCGTGCCAAGTAGATTCTCCTATGCAGTTACTTGACACTGATGCTTCTTGCTGCTAGTGAACAAAGCATAGTCCTGGGCTGGAAGGGTGAAGAACACACAGGGATGACAGTCATTATTGTGGATCTCTCTTTCCATTTAAGCAAAATTCCGTGAAACAGATGTGTGTCTCTTGGCCTCCTTCCCAGTCCTCTTTTGTCACAGTCACCATTTTTTAATCTTCTAATCAACCCGAGACCATATTTTCATACAGTTTTGAAAAGCTTTCAAGTTGATCAGGTTTTTGTTTTTGTCCAGTTGTAGTAGCCACAAGCTAAGAAATAATGTTTAAGAATAGTAAATAATAATAATAATAATAATAATAATAATAATCTGTACCCTGTTTTTGGATTTCATAAGGATGCCTCTGCTTTATGCTAAAACTTTTATTTAAAATACAATCTTGTGGTGAAAAATAGGGTTGATCTTAACAACGATACAGAAATTGATTTCTGGTAGTCACTCCAACACATTATTTCTTGAGTTCCAAAATCATTCATCATTAGGAGAAAAATAAAATAAAATAATAAACGGATGTATAACCTCCGTTTATTTCTTGAAATATTTTCAATTTAAAAAATTTTAATACAAATTTGAACCCTTTTGTTCCTAAAGCTGATGGATATTATAGGGGAAGTTTTCTGTGAGAGTGCAAAGGAAGCCAGAAAGATGTCTGTCTGTTGTGTCTCCCTGCCTTATGACTCCATATTACAATAATAGTAGCAACACTAGACAATGTTTTCCCATTGCATTAAAGCCGAGGCACATGTGCACTATATTCTGTTTAGTTGCTAAGTTTTTCAACTATATATTTTGTCTGTCTGTTTTTGTATGTACTCTTTATTGATTTTTCTCAGTTGAAAGTTGAGAAGTAGAGTTTGAACACTGATTTGGTATCACAGTTAATTTGGTAGTACTTTGGATACAAAGGCTGAATGACTCCTGAGAAAGCCCTCTCTGATGGAGTATCTCTCACACATAATTCATATTTAGTAACTCGTGGCACCAGATGTGGGGTGTTTTCTCCATCTCAGTTTACAAATCCCTACAGCCAGGGATTGGTTTTGCTTAGTGAAAATCTCCATAACATCAGTGTTTGGTTCTTTGAGGGCTCATACCTTTCACTTTCATGCATTTCAGGGAAAGATGTGTTAAGATCATCATTCTAGGTACTATTCGGGATCATATTCAGGGGCTGATTGCTGAAATAGTGATAGGCCAATTTGAAAGCTTTTGGCAATGGCACCATGGCCATAATGTTTGGTAGGTGAACGTAACTGCTGAAAACTCCGAAGGTAGCCTGAAACAGCAACAACAAAGTAATAAGGCAGTGCTCAAGTTTTGAATGGCAGTGCCTCCTTATTTCCACAGGCCTAGGAGAATGACTTCCATATCACTTTAGAAAATGAAGCCATTAACACTGATTTTCAAGGTAACGTCTAAGGAGGTTTGAGCCACAGGACCCCCATAGCCACTTTGGAAGCTAATGCTGCCTTCTTCTTAACTCGGAGATACTACTTATTTCCCAGGGAACATGAAACATCTACCCTGTCATTTGTAATAATTTAGCATTACCTAAAATATTTGAAAAGAACTTTATGACCATTTTAGCTCATTACTTCTCAATAGCCCTGGGGTAAATCAGCCTTGAAGTCATCAGGTAGATATTATTAGAGCTATTAATACCAATAATGGCAATAAGTTTAATGTTATTGTCATTTCAGAAAATGGCCAACACCCTGAGGAACTGAAAATAATGTCAGTCGGTCTCTATACCTTAAAAAAAAAAAAAACAACATTGCCTGCATTGACATAAGAAGCTAGAGGAATTTTGTTTGGGATGTTCACCTTCACAGTATAAGAATCCATATCTGGATCCCTAATTGCCTTCTTCCAAAATATACAACAGATTAGAAACAAAAACTGGGCATATGATATGACAAACTCATGACACAAGACCTCCGTTATTCGTACAGAGCCAAAAATGCCGATGTTTTTCAATCCAGTGCCAAATGATCAGCCATGAAAAATATGTCCATGTACAGGTAGTGTCTTATGGACTGGATAGGTTACATTTAGAAATATATATGCTAGATAAGCATGCATTAACAATTAATAAGAGAAAAAGAAGCCATGCATTTGAAGAAGAGCAGGGAGAAGCACGTGGGAAGGCTTGGAGGGGGAAGAGGTAAGAGAGAAATGTAATTAGATTATAATAGAAACAAGTGTAAAAATGCCCACAAACATAAATGGCTAAGTGGCTACATTTAGACTATATTTACTCTAGTGGAAGACCAATCTCAATCTCTACCTGTTAGGTGAGGCTTTGTTTGCTTCTTCCACGCTTCTGACTCCTGGATGCTGGAAATAATGTTTGCGTTAGAACTTCCAACTATGTTTCTCTGTTTCCTTGGCACCTGACACTATGGGATAACATCTGTCCAGTTTTGATGTACTCACTCGCCCTACACAGCTGCCTCTGAGCTCCACGAGAGGAGGGAGTTTCTGTTTTGTTCACCACTTGGAGGAGAAACTTCATCATTGAGGAACTTCATCATTGCACTCATTACTGCTGAAAAGATTCATGGGACCCACTCACATTGTCCTTAGCCTCACACATATACTTTTTAATTTATTCATTATAACAACTATGTGAGGTTTGTACTATTACTGTCCCCATTTTGTTGAGGGAAAAACTGACTTGAGGTAAAATTAAGTTTTATTTATTTATTTATTTATTTATTTATTTATTTATTTATTTATTTATTTATTTTTTGTTGTTGTTGTTGTTGTTTCTTTGTTTGGTCTAGGGTTATGCAACTGATGACATATCCAGACAGTCTCTATGGTTGTTTGAATGAAAAATTTCTCACATAATCTTAGATATTTGAACATGTGGTCCCTAGTTGGCCTTGCTGTTTGGTAAGATTAAGTAGGTTTAACAGCCTTGCTGGAAGAAGCACACAGCCAGGGTGATCTTGAGATTAAAATGTTTGCACTGTTTCCAGTTTGTTCTCATTGTTTCATGCTTGGGAACCAAGACATGAGTTCTAAGCTCATGTCCTGCTGCTATTTAAGTCCTGCTGCTATCATTTCCCATCATAATGGATTTTTAGACACCTGAAACCACAAACTAAAATAGACCCTTTTATACATAAGTTCCCTTGGTCATGTTGCTTTATCATAACGACAGAAAATAACCAATAAAGCTTCTTTCGCGATAAATTTGTGCTGAATAAAATAAATAAAATATAGATACCTCTAAATGCCTGTTTATGTATAATATCTTTGTATAGTTAATACACATTTCCATAACGTAAAACTGATTTGTACTGACGTATCTGCTTGATATCTACCTTTTTCAGGCCCTCTCATTAGAGCAATGCATGTTCAGTAAGCAAGTGAAAAGACATAAAGAAAAAAAAGTACCAAGAAAATAATATTAGCCTCAGAGCTGTGAGAGTTTATTATAGTTGAAAAGATATCCACACGCTCCCAAGAGTCACTTGTGAAGTACAAACTAATGACCCCAGGCAAATGTGAATCCATAGAAGGATAGTTTATGTATTAAAAAAGAAACATCTAAGAATAGCAAGCTTAATAACTAGAAACTATTCAAATGCACTTTCTGAACATCATTTGTGAATCTTAACTCTCAACATTTAGCAAGAAATATTTGTCATCCAGCCAGTTCTGATTTGCAAAACCAAACAGCAAAAGAAAAGAGTAAGAAAAACATAAACAACCATTTGGTAGGGAGAGATTTTATTTTTTTCTAAACTGGCTCACATGTAAATAATTTGCAAGATTTGAATAATATTGGCCATTATATCTGAATGTGTGATGAGAAAAAATTGTTAATTTCAGACTTGGCCTCATGCAGTTCTAACTTGTTAATACAAAACCATAATGGATGATTTGCGGGTAAAATTTTAAACTCTGATGTAGGGCTTTAGTTATTTACTTTGGTCCCTGGGCATGGCACAGTGTGAAATCATTTGGTTTAGAATGAACCATTTTTATGTTATAGTAAAATATCCCTGTATCTCTTTTCTAGCATTTGTTTATTCAAATTGAAATGAGTGGAATTATAATACTATGTAGGATTTGCTTGAGATCCTGAAGACAATACTCTGATTTTTATAGTGTTTAACCAAATTTTTTTTTCTTCTGAGAAAAACATATCTATCGATAGATGTTCCACACATAAATGTGATAGTGCATTGTTACTTTTTTGTTGCTGTGGTACAATGCCATGAGTAGATGTGGCTTATAGAAAAAAAGAGTTTCTTTTGGTTTACAGTAACAAGGAAAAGTCTACAGTTTTGTGAGGTGGTATTTCAACAGGCTACAAGAGCAGAAAAACGAGAGATCACATTTTAAACTGCATACCCAAAGCAGAGATAGGGAACTAAAAGTGGGTAACATTTTAAGCTCTCAAAGTCACATGAGTCAGGTTCCCTTATGTCACAGAATATTTAGGTTCTTGGCCATTTTAAAACTTCTGTGGATGGGTACTATCTCATGGAGTGAGCCTTAAACCCAATTGGATATTGATTAGACAGATTTGTGTCACTATTTCAGTAGTGTATCTTGTATGCAAGTCACTTTTAGAGATTAACGGGTTGATAACTGCATTGGTGTTTGCCTTTCTTATCTGAGCGTGTGCAGAGAACCTTCTAGTTCCATTAACAATAGTCAGTAGGGGTAAAAGGCTCTAAGTGTGTACCAGCTCTACTTTTCCATGTTCAAGGAAATTGTTCAGGTGTTGTTTTCAGAAACAGAGCCTTACCACCAGTTTTTAGAGAGCAACAAACAGACATGGGAATAGTTTGGGTTGTTTGATGACTCCTTTGGGGGCCCTTTGGCCAACAATTACCATAGCTGTGACCCATTCCCAAAACTAGAGGCTTATTTGTTGACAAGAGATGCCCAGTTGAGGTTCCTTCTCCTCTATTATTTGGCAATTCCATTTAGACCACCTTCATAAACACATATATTTTGGAAGACTTTATTGACATCTCTTATTCAGTGCCCCACAGATATAAAAAAAATGCTTTGATCTATGGCTATATGCATATCTATCATCTATCTATCTATCTATCTATCTATCTATCTATCTATCTATCATCTACCTGTAATGATTATGACATCTCTTCCTGTAAGATTTTAAAATAAAATAGAATAGTGTATATATACTTAAAATAGAGTTCCTTCCTGTGATGGAAATTCATTTTATGAAGAATACACCAGTTAAAATAAAATTCAACCTCTATAGAGGGAAAAGAGATGAAAACATATTATTTCTTTTAGCAATATTTGTTTTGATTTGAATAGATATGTAATTCAAACTCTGAGCTGCTATAGCTTTAGAAAAGACAATAATGAAAACACGGTTATTGTATAATTAGCTAATATCCCTGTTCTGCTCAAACTAAAGTAGCATTATGAATAATAACCATTCTCTCTTAAAGGTAGAAGCAGAGATCCAGCCATTTTTCCTTCTGTTTTACAAGTAGACAGCTATCTGCGCTGCAAAGGAAGTTCAATGACAAGTTTATATACTTAAAAAAAAAAAAACCTACTTCTTAGACTTCTCAGAAAATAAAATAATTTTTTTTTGCTCTTTATCTCACAGGACATAAAGACTTCCTTAGTATATACATAATATTTTTATTTAAATTTAAACTATTTTTATTCTATTAAATATACTTTCGTTTATTACTGATTTTTAGACTGATTTTTACAACATGCATATTTTCTCTTCTACCCACATTTTTTTGCAACAAAATATTCTCATGATGGGTTCATTTCTATTATCCAATAATAAGGATATTGGGTGGGTAGAAAGTAATATTTAAAAGTATATATATATATATATACATATAAATCACCATATATATATATATACATATATATATAAACGAAAAGTCAGAATTATTTTCTCTAAAACATATTTAGAATGTGACAAGAGTAAATACCAATGGGTCATTCTGGGTACTTCTGTTTCATGGCAATTCAATGAAATTTATACTTTATTAAATAAAATACTTTAATTTTGTGGCTGTAGAAACACGAAAGGCTAATTTTGAAAGAATATCAGAATTAAAAAAAATAAAGAAAACTTTGAATGCTGTATAGACGTATTTCTATGAAGATTTTAGAATATTTTATTGTATCTAGAAACATGAATACATTTATTCATGCATACCTATTATAAATATTTATAATGTGACTTTTGAGTATCAATTTCTACTATAGTTCTGAGGGCAGATGTGTTGAATTTGTATGTATTCTAAGATAAGTAGACTGAGATAAATTAAAAATCAAAAAAGAAAATTTCTGTTTTTTTTTTCTGATAATTATGGGAAAGGAAATTCAAAACCAAGCATGTAATGAGTTTTGCTAATTTGCACACTGCAGTGATAAAAATCCCTAGCCATACTGACTGCTAAATACAACTTGATACTTTAGAGAAATACAAATAAACCAGATCTAGGGACAGGTTAATGTGCCAAGAATCCAAGTGAGACAGGGTTGCTAACTCAAGGAAACACTGAAAAGATCTAAGAAAATCTTCACTTGAAATTCTATTATTATCTTTGGTTAAAATGTTTATTTTGCCATCCACAGTGCTGCACACCTGTAATCCCAGCCCTCCAGGAGGCAGAGGCAGGAAGATCTATGTGAGTTCCAGGCCAGTTTGATCTATAAAGCTAGTTCAGGACAGCTAAGGCTACACAGAGATATCCTGTCCTGAAATAAACACCCCACCCCCCAAAAAAGTATACTTTTACTTTATGAATCTATGTATGTTTACATCTTGTATGTGTTGGGGGGGGGGTGCACACAGACAGTAATGTTTAACAGATCCCTTGGGGCTGGAGGTACAGGCAGATGTGAGTTGCTGTTAATGCTAGGAACCAACCCCTGCCCTCTAGAAAAGCAGCAAAGGTTCTTAACCGTGCAGTCATCTCTCCAGCCACCACCATTCTCTTTCACTTGGATTTTAAGCTTCTCCAGAACTTTCTGCTTCTTTGGTAGCAACCCAATAAGGTTTCTTTTCTAGTGTACTGGTCCACCATGTTTACAATACTACTATGCAAATTTTAACCTCCTCAGACCATGTGTTGATATATGGCAAAAAATACATAGTAGCCGGATCCTGCTGGGGAAGGTCTATAATCTCATCCCTTTAGACGTGAAAAGAGGGACAGTGGTTCAAGGTCATTCATATTTAGTTTTAGGCCATCCTAAATTATATGACATCCTGACTCAGACAATCAAACAAAAGCCCTAAAACAAAACAAATGCAGAACAAAGATGCCTGGTGTTGCATACTGCTTGGTGAGGAGCCTCTCAAATTCTTCAAGAAACTTTTATCTCCAGATGAAAATGATGCTACATTAACTTCTGCATTACTACCAAGACCATCTGTTTTTGATTAAAAACATTTTTTTCATAGTGCATTTCCTCATTATCATGAGCATACAGAATGCCTGAAAGTTGTGATGATCATTTTAAATATGTATCGTTTGTATGGTTCTGGTCATTCATTGAGAATCACATCTATTAAATATGCATATTTGACTGTCTGCTATAAAGCTTTCTACATGAACAAATTTCATTGGATTAGTCCACATATCTAATTTAAAAGAAAAATTTTTGAGTTTATAATGCTTTATAGTAACAATTAAAAGATATTAGTGCAGGCAATGTTTTATAAACATTTTTAAATTATCGACAAAGCAAAGCTACACTGATTAGTGGGTTAAGGCGTCATGTTCCAGGGTAGAATTTCTGGTATTCTATTTTTTTATGATTTAAAAATATTCCTCTGTGATATGTAATTCTAAATACAAAATTGATTCTTGTCATCCTTTAAAAAATCTAGTAGCCTTTCCTCAAGCCAGCTGTAATGTGCAAGTCCGTAGACAAACTATTCCTCAGAAAGCAAGAAAAGTCCTGGAGGGGACAGGAGCTCCACAAGAAGATCAACAGAGACAAAAAAAACCTGGGCCCAGGGTGGCCTGCAGAGACAAATACTCCAAACAAGGACCATGCATGGAGAGGACCTAGAACCTCTGCTCGAATGAAGCCCATAGATTGCTCAGTTTCCAAGTGGGTACCCTAGTAAGGGGAGCAGGTGTTGTCTCTGACATGAACTTTGATCACCTCCCCTTTGGGTGTGCAGCCTTGCCAGGCCACAGAGGGAGATGATGTGATACAGCCAGTCCTGAGGGGACCTGATAGGCTAGGGGATAGATAGATTGAAAGGGAGGAGGTCCTATCAGTGGGCCAGGGGAGGGGCATAGGGGGGGAGAAGAGGGAGAGTGGGTGAGAGAAGACAAAGAAGCGGCTACAGCTGAGATACAAAGTGAATAAATTGTAATGATAAATAAATAAATGCAAAAAGATGAGCAGAGGGGAAAAAAAGGAATACAGATATCTCATGTTTTAGTTATGCTATTAAGGTCTCATCTGGTTTAGTCACCTACTTTTCAAGATAGAGAGCTCTGTCCTCTCATGTTTTGGGATGTTGATTCATATGATTTCCGTCAAAAACTTAAGCTCAATACCATTAGGTGCGTTTTAAAAATAAAGCTGCCTCTGTCTAAGACTCTTACTCTAGTTCAATCCTAAAATATCCCACCCTTGAATAAGACAGTCCTGTTGGATAAGATGACTTCTTCTTCTCTAGTTCCCATGTCTGAAAGGGATCTTGAATGGCACTGTCTCCCACTCCTCATGCACTAACAAAAAATGAAACAATTGAGATGATGAATTACCAAGTGACTTGACTCAGGGTTAAACACACCTTCCATGAAAGAATAGTTTCAAAGTGAATACCCAAGACCGCCTCAGTTTTGATCCAACCTAAACCAGAGGCAGGGAAATTCGCAAGGGGAAAAATGTTTGCAAAAGACAGCTCCATGTAAAGTGGAAAGAACAAGGCACACAATCCCCACAGCAGTCCGCTCTGCTTAGCCTTTAAACTCAGGTGACAGCTTTGATCTTACCTGCCTCATCTCCACAGTACTGTTCTTCAGGCTGGCGGTCCTATCGCTGCCATCTCTTTCATAGTCTGGTCCCAGGGCTGAGGCTACAGTTGCTGCATGCACTTCCTTCCCCACATTAGATCAAGGTTTTGTGCCTCCTTGAGATTATATCCTGAATGTCTCCTAAAAGCTCAAGGTGTGAAATACTGGATTTCCGGCATGTGGCAATATTGTAGTAACCTTAAGACACCAGACACCTGCTGTGAGCATTCCTCAGTTACCTGTAGTTCACGGTGTAGGGACAAGACCTCTTGGGTTTTCCTCATCTATATTAGCACATTTGTTGCTGTTGTCATTGTTCACCACATGTTAAGACAGTCATATTAGTGAAACATTTATAGGAGAGACAATCTCATAGAAAATTTCATGATCCTCTGCCTCTTGCAATCTTTTCATCCCTTCTTCTGCCAAGATCCCTGAACCTTATTACAGCAGTTGTTTTGTAGATGTGTCCCACGAGCCTGGGCTCCACAATTTTGAACTTGTATTGGTTATACCTTGCAGAGAAAAAGAGAAGGGGTCTTCCTGAAGAAAGCATACACAGACTGGTTTTCCAGTTCCAAATGCTGAGCCCTGAAAATATGGAACATACAAATAATATACACACTGAACATAAAATACTTTTATATATTTAAGACTATATATGTATGTAGATATACATCTGTATACATAACAGCAATTAATGAAAAAAAAAACAAAACATGAATTTGATAAAACAGCAAAGAGGGGTATATGGGTGGATTTGTAGGGAGGAAAGGGAAGAGAGAATGATATAACTATATTATAATATCAAGAATGAAATAATTATTAAATGACACAAGACTTAGTGGAAGGAAGTTTTATTATCTTAGCTCTGCCCTTGATGAAATTATTGGAGCGCCTTGACCCTCCTCTTTCTCTTCTTTTGCTTCCTGTAAGGAGGTTAGCAGTTTCCATAGCAAAACAGATTACACAATGATATGCTGTCTTACCAAAGGCCAAAAAAGAAAAAAGAAAAAAAATACTATTGACTAGAGAATAAAAACTCTAAAACAATGAGTCAAAATAACCTTTCAACTTTTCAAGTTGATTATTTCTGGCGTTTTGTCATAGCAACCCCAAAGCTGACTAACACAGTCCCACAGCAAATAACATCCTGTTTTTCAGCTAAAACTCTCATTAAAATACCTTCTAAATTTAGCATTTGCTTATCATTAGCACTGTTTTTCAGTCTTTAGTCTATAAAAACACAAATGCTTTTATATCACAGTTGGCTGTTTATTTCACATTTTCCTCTGAACAAAAGATTTTCTTAGCCAAGAGGCTCCAATTTCAACTAGTCTATTTCTGACACATTTGTGTCTGGCTAACATTTCTCTTACTTGTGAAGTAGGTTTTAGTCATTTTTATTCACTGATGATCTTTAATTGCTCATCACCCAATGCAGCTGTACTCAGAGAATTGAACCTAAAAGAAAATATAAGAACTAATAGATTTTAAAACCTGCATCATGTATCTATTAACCAAGTATGATTTAGTTTTACCTTAGCTCCTTCTTTGGATTCTTTGGGTCCCAACAGCTTCTGATGTTATCCTTTATAACTCAAAGATAGAGGATTAAAGCACTTTGTTTTGGTTAATATTTGATAAATATCAATACATAGCTTTTCCCATTGTGCCAGTGACCTGTCTCTGATTATAAGTATATGTGCTCTTGTCTATCCGTGAGTGTTTCAGATATGAACTCTGTGAGTCAGATAAATTCACCAGGGTTTTTCAAAATAATGAAATAAAACATCATAATAAAAGTGTACCTCCCTGGAGACAGGCATCTTTGTAGGTTCCCTAATCATGTAGGTTTAGTGATTTAAGCTTGGAAGTGCCCTAGATAGAGTAAAATAGGGATCAGCACACTCCACAGACATCTAGTCCTTTCTCCACATCCTCTGTCTAAAATACACCTGCTTTCGAACATATTAACATTGTGAAAATACACCTAAGGGATAGGATATGACCTTTAGCAATCCCCCGTATTGAGCAACTTTCATTCTCTACAGCTGACTGATTAACCAAAAGGTTGTGTATAATTTAGAGTGTGCCAGAAAAGCTCTGTGGCCTAGAACAGAAGATCATTTAGCTTCTGGCATTAACGCGTGTCCAGGATCTGGGTTAGCAGATTGTGCAACCAGAGAAATTATAAGTCAAGATTTGTATAGTATCAATAAAGTTTTATTTGTAAATATGTGTTTATAGATGTGTCTGTCTATGTACTTGAGTGGCAGAGCCCACAGAGGCCAGAAAAGTTGTTGGATCTCTTGAAACTGGAATTAAAAGTGGTTCTGAGCCGCCCAATATGGGTGCTGGGAATTGAACTTGAATAGTCTACAGAGGTACACATTCTACACACTGCTGAACCATCTCTCAAGTCTCATAGTCATAGTGAAATGACATTATATTCTAAGCATCCCTCTGTTACAAACGTGTGACTGTGTTAGATTTCTAAGCTTATGAATAATCCATCCACATATGTCATTATTTGATTATCTGGATCTTTAAGCAACTAGATCTTGAACTCTAACTTGTCCAGATTCATCATCATAAGAATCTTGGCAAAACCATAGATCACTGGCAACTTTGTTGGAACCACTTGTTATTCCCCAAATTGTCCCGAGCATTTGTGAGATCATGGTGTTATTTTAGGGCATTTTATCTCTCACATTAAGGGAGAAGGAGCAAGAGAAAAGCCCTTGAGTTGACTGGTGGCTGTCAAGTGACATTTCTGTGATGATTGCAGATGGTTTTCCAGGGTGTTGTCCTTATTCAAGTAATTCCTGTGGGAAAGCATGACTATTGACCCTGATCACCATAGCCATTAGTCATGGATGTCCAGCTTCAGACATTAAGTCACTGGAAAAAATGTAGAACTACCCTAAATCTGTCTAAGTCCTTATTATTTGATTAAACTCTACGAGGCTGGTTTCTCTGACTAGAAACATAAAGACCTAATTAACCTCAGTACTCGGCAAAAGACATACATGTCGATGTTTTCATAATTTGAACACTGCTGGTGACGTTGCTTTCCATGTGAGTTTTATCAGTTATTGTATTCACACGGAGCTTTAGTGTATGGAAAATAAATGAAGCGCTTGTTTTTCTTTAGGCAGGCAGTGGGTTTACTTTCATTCTAATTCCACTGCAGGGGGACCACCCTGTTGACATAGGATGTACTGTAAAAGAGCTGCTAGCTTTTGGGATTTAGAATTTGGTTCTACTTTGTGTATGTCTTCGTTTACTGATCCAAACAGTCAACTGAGCTGTTGGATTTGTTACCACAATATCTGCAACAACCAGGATCAAACCAGCCCAAATCATGATGTATAAGGAAACCATAATCCAGAGAGGCAGACTGGAGGCAAAGATTTAGCCTTCCAGGTTGTATGGCTTTATTCTGTGTTTAATGGAGGTTTTAAGGCTCAGGCTGTTGGACAAGAGGTTTTTAGACTTCTGAGCAGGAAAGCACTGTACTTTTGAAAGGAAGAATGAACAGGCAGTGAAAATAACATTCCCTCTCCGTCACATTAGAGGCAAGACTAGCTCTTCAAATGCTTCCTGCTGGTTCCCACGGAGCACAGGAAGCAATGTTCTGGTGATTAAGCAGCAATATCATTATAAAAGCCAAATGAATAATCATTGTGTTAATGAACTTTATCTCAGAAAAGATTAGTTTTTTAATGTTAAGCCTCTTCCAATATGAAGGAGAAAATGTATTTCCATTTCATTTAATCAACCAAGATGTTCATCATCTATATAATTTCATACCCTTGTCTTCTACGTCTCCAAAAATAGTGACTTCAAAAGATGCTATCTGATTGTTCAAGCAGAGTTCAACCTTTGCCCATCTCTCTTTATTAGTATGTTTGATTCTCTGTACGTTTCTCACTTCTACCACGCTGTCCACCCCCTCTCTTTCTCTTTGTCTCTCTGTATCTGTCTCTGTGTCTGTCTCTCTGTGTATCTCTCTTTGTCTCTCTCTGTCTGTCTCTGTCTATCTCTCTCTCTCTCTCTCTCTCTCTCACACACACACACACACACTCATTCCCAACTCTGGAAATGAATTAAACAAGTGAGATTTGTTGGTGATAAGCAAGTCATAGTTTGCATATTAGCAACAAGAGTTGACCTTCTCAGAAGCAGGTGTAAATGCTTAAAATAAATTTAGAGTGGCTTTTTAGAAACCAACCAACCAACCAACAAACAAAAAAACAGGGATTCTTTCTTATAAAGTGATTTTAGTCCTGCCTGTGTTTCAGGGAACAATACTAAAAAATGAACACTTCCTAAAAGGATTTATTTTCTTTTTCAAAATAGGAATTAAAACCACTCCTGATTATGAGCCTATATGTACTTATTCACATGTTTTGTGTGATACGTAAGTGGATTTCTGTGGACATATAACTGATGCTAAGTACTACTATCAGCAACCCACTTGTTTCTCCCTGTTGGCGCCATTGTACTTAAGGCTAATGTGAACGGAGATCATCAGGTAGGGTTCCTGCTGAGTAGAAGCTCATAGCTCAGCGCACATTTCACTTTCAATCCAGACAAGGTAATCCCACAAGAAATTTAGGCTTCTCTGTCACCCGAGAGGAATTGTCCCTGAAAAATTTTAAAGACATGTTCTCCTTAGCTCAATTGTGTTATCAGGGGCCAGGACAGAATTAGCCCTCACGTATATTCTCCACACCACCGTCATTTTATGTAATGAATGAGCAACATTTTAAAAACGGTTTTAAATATGTATTAGATAAAAGAAATTGCCACAGCACCGCAGTGTGATTTCACACGTAATTTTAACACGCTGGAGACCAAATAATAAAGTGAATCGATTAAAAACTGAGTTTGGAATGTTCCAGAAAAAAATCCAAATCAAACTTTAATGCTATTTTGGAGAAATAATATTTGTATATGAACAAAGAGAGACAAGAAGAACAATTTTATGTTTACCACTTACCAATTTTGACAGCAAAACAGATATAAAAATTAGAGCTAGTATCTAAATTTAAGTTCTTACCAAACTAGATTATTGTGTGTGTATGTGTGTATGTGTGTGTGTGTGTATGCATGTTGCATACAGTACATGTACAGGAATTCTCATGGCTATGGAAATATATGTGTATGTGGGTGTATATATGAGCAGGATACGTGTTTGGGGGTGGATGAATATGCATGTGTATGACGGGTTCACTCTAGCTAGTTAGCTCACTCTAGGGAACATTTTCTCTGGCTTCCAAGTTCTGGTATTATAGGCTGGCTGGCTGCTGTGGATCTTGAACCTCAAAGTTCACATTTCTGTGGTGCTTTATCTAGTGGGCTTTTCTTCAACACTCCAAAAAAGTATTTGAAAACAAAGTGTATAAACTGTAATTAATATAAACAAATAAAAATGTAATTAAGAAAAAGAAAAGGTTATTGAGCTACCACGAGCTTTGTCCGAGCAAAGGTTCTAGGTTGTATTGGTTTCCCATAGTAAGGGGAACAGGGACTATCTCTGACAGGAACTCAATGGCAGGCTCTTTGACCTCCCCATCCCAAGGAGGAGAAGTCCTGCTAGGCCACAGAGGAGGACTTTGCAGCCAGTCCTGAAGATACCTGATAAAACAGGGCCAGACGAAAGGGGAGGAGGTCCTCCCCAATCAGTGGACTTGGAAAGGGGCAGGGAGAAGCTGAGGGAGGGAGGGTGGGATTGGGAGAGAATAAGGGAGCGGGATACAGCTGGGATACAGAGTTTAAAATGTAACTAATAATAATAAACAATAAAAAGAAAAAGTAAAGGATATGGGAAGCTCATTTAGATGGTGATGTTAGAGAGTGTTGAGGAACTGAAAAGGAAGACTATTGAGAGAAAGGAAGTCAGTCAAGGTATGTGGAGGTTCTGGCTAGTTAGACTCCATTACTTCAGGGACATACTGAGCTATAGTATTGAGGACACTACAGTGCTGTCCCACTAAGGGGCTTGGCTGCTATGTGTGTACTCCTCAGCTCCCTCTGGCCATGGCTGACAACAGCTCCTGGTGCATTTGTTTCCTTCAAATGCTGGGCTACTCTGAGGTGTCCAAGTGAACTTTTAGGATCGCTGCATCTTTAGGCAAAGACACGGAGGAAATGATCAGTAGTACATGAAAGGAGAGACGACTGGATGTCACCTGCTTTAAACAATCTTGGGTTAATTTAACCACTGTGTTAGTAATACATGACTTTTTTATCCAGAAGTTTCCTTTTCTTTGTATGCTGATTAGCAAAAGTTAACTCATCACCGTATTATTTTTATAAGTGAGCCCAATTCATTTACAAGGCTGCTTGTTTGGCAATTAGGTTGAATCTGAAGAGTAAACATCTGTGATGTGAATGTTATTTGAGAACACGGTAGATCATGACTTAAAGCTCCCAAATTTTGCCATTATAGGCATGTGCCACCATGAACAGTTTTGTGCTGTTTTTTTCTTTAATGTCAGTTCACTATTTTAATCAACTATTTTTTTCTTAAAAACAAAGGTATTTGTTTTCTTGCTATTTAGTTTAATGTTGATTAGACTTTGAATTCCTGAGAAATATTGTTCACAAATGTTTTTTTTCTTGTTTTAAAGGTTCTCCTACTATTAGTCTCTTGTTGCAAAATGAATATTAAATTTGACATAATACTACTTGTCTGTTTTTTTCTTCTATACGTTTTTAGAGTCATATTAAAATTAGCATTGCATAGATCAATTGAAAACAAAGCATAACAAAAAACAACTTCCCAGATTCAATGACTATGATACTTCCAGATCCTGAGCTATATTTTAATTACAAAATCAGAAATAAAAGATCAAAACAAAGGCATATTCAGAAGAATAGGAAGAAGAAAGACAGAAGAGGTATGTATTTCCATTAGTCTCCAAAGGGGCTTTTCAGTCATCCCCCTTTCACTTACCCTCTGACCGCTGAGGGCTTGTTTCTTTCTCTAACCTTCTTGTTCAAATTCATTAGGATATGCTAGGATATACTCTAGGCTCACTCTCAATTCATTTTATGTCAGGCCTCTCTAAGCCACTTGGGGACTTATTTTTTTGACTCTGTGCTTTCTGGAATCTCCATTCCCTCACCTTCAGTCACCTTTTAATTTAATCCACCTCAATATCTACACTTCAGATCAGCTCCCCATTATAAAGAAACCATGGAGTTTCAGTTTTTTAGAAACACAAACATTAACAAGGAAGTAAATTCATAGTTCAGATCCTTGGTTGAGAAAGTTAAAGTCAAACAGAACACTGGAGTTATAAAAGATTCTTCTCTAGTGGAATATGAGTTTAAAGCTGGATTAATTACAGATGGTGGAAACCTGTGCTGTCACTAACTCTGAGGCTGACAGGTCTGAGGGACTCATGGAGGAATCATGTGTTGTAAGTTGTTACTGCATGGACGGGCTTTCTTTAGTTATTGAGAGCCAAATCCCAATGAAGTAAAGGACAAAGACGCTGGACAGAACTGTCACCAGTACAATAAAAATGGTTTGAAGCAGTCTTATCCATAGTAATTTTTAATCATTTATAAATAAAAATGAAAATTTATCAGCCTTTATTCTGTGCTTGGGACTATACTTTGCCTTGAGGACGAACCAGCAAATCTTTTGCAGGGAAGTAGACAAATTTGGGAAAGTAACCTGTAGATTAAGTCACAGAAAACAAACAAACAAAAATGAAAGCAACCCCCACCAAAACAGAGCCACTAACCATTACGTATGGGTCATCTTTGATCTTATGCAAATTTACAAAGTTTATAAGGCAATTGTAAAAGGTTATTGACTAGTTATTGAAAATTATTGGTAAAATATGGCTATTTCAGTTAGGCTTGATGCTATCAAAATGACCATTATATTCTCTATGTCTTATTGTTTCAAAATTCTTTAGTTTTAGTCTAGGGGCAGCTGGTGACCTGAGGTAGAACCGAGTTTTGATAAGGTAGGGTCAGATGGCAGGGGAGGAGACTCCCCCTTTCAGTGGACTAATGGAGAAGGAGGAGGGAACGTAGAACTGGGAGGAGATGAGAGAGGGGTATAAAATCAGGATACAAAAATGAATAAACTATAAAAAAAACCTTTAATTTCAAGAGAGGTAACCTAAAACATCTAAAAATGAAATAAGAATAAAAATAAAAAATAAAATAAAACAAATGGAATTCAAACTCATTCATTATTTGGCAGCTCTTAGATAATTCTGGCTCTGTCTGACAGCATGGAGTTGAGTATATATCTGTGGTGTGCATGTCTTTTCATTCGTGTCATATATTCTGCTCCTAAGCCCTTTTTGCCACTCTGTGTTGGGAACAAATCATGCCATCTCCTACAATGACTCTTACCTTCTGTGTTTTGATACTAACTCTATTTTGAAGTGTTCTGCCTCTATTTACCCAAAGCAGTAGAAAAAAAAATGATACATCTGATAAACCCAGAGTGAAGGCATTCAACCTTTTGCCAAATCAGCTTTTATGCACCTTTGTGAAATTAACCAATGCTATAGCTTATAGTGATTACTTTTTTCTCAAAACATGGAAAATGAAACAATGTATTTCGTAGGTGTCTTTGGGAGGTATTCCAATTGAAATAGTTTACTCAAAGCTCACCTATTAGATCTTAAGTTGTATGCAATGGCAATTAGATACAGTGGTGCCTTTAAGAAATGGTTAGGTTACTAAAGGAGAATATTCCTTTTCTTCAATAGTGTGATAAGTGTTGCCATATTCTGTTCTCCAGGGCTGAATTGGTAACTGCAAAATTGAAAAGTTACAAAGGTAAACTCCCCTCATGTTTGCATTTTGCACTGGTAGCTATATTTCCTCTTAGACTTTATGATGAATTAAAGCAACACAGAGTTCTTGTGGAAGATGAATAAATGCAACTGTCATGTTGTTGGACTTCTTGAAATGCAGAACAATAAACCAACCATACTTCTATTCTTTTTAAGTTAGCCAGTCTTAAATATTTTGCTATAGGGATAGAAAATAGATTAAAATATAAGATGGAAGTTTTCTAAGGAGAGGAATAGAATTTAGAACTTTGAACTATCCTTGAAAGCCATGATGAGCAAAATAAAGGAACTCTGTTTCACAGCATTTATCTTTTAAAAATGTAGGAAAATGGATTCATAAACAAACCTATGAAATCTTTCCCCTATAAGCCTTTCATTGCTTTTAAAAGTCCTGAAGGCTTGTTTTTCTTTTTTTTCTTTTTTTTCTTTTTTTTCTTTTTTTTTTTTTTTTTTGCTGGCAGACTAGTAATTTATTTTTTATTTTTTTTTGCATTTTTTTAAATTTTATTTTTCTTTTTAGTTACATTTTGTTAACTCTGTATCCCAGCTGTATCCCGCTCCCTCATTCCCTCCCCAACCCCGCACTCCCTCCCTGGTCTCCTTCCTGCCCCTTTCCAAGTCCACTGATAGGGGAGGACCTCCTCCCCTTTCATTTGACCCTATTTTATCAGGTATCTTCAGGGCTGGCTGCAAAGTCCTCCTCTGTGGCCTAACAGACTGCTCCTCCCCTGGGGGGGGGGGTGTCAACATTTGGGTTAACCTGTTTTCTTTTGCTTTATTGAAAGGACATAGTTAATTGCCTTTACTTCTTCTGCATGAGGATTATACTATAGTTCTATGTAACTTTACTGGTATTCTGATTTTAAATGAGGATGAGAACATTAAGAAGAAACAAGTACAGTGTTAACCAGAGCCATCTCAGAAAACCTAATTTTGTAGCCTCCACATTAGAAGATTGGCAGAAGTGTCCTCCATATAATTCTGAATCAGATGTGCGCACACAAGCCTTCCTTTCAGTGACCTTCCTGTTTTGCTCCATACTGAAATCACACCAAATGGCCCAGTGTCGCTTGAGTAACTATTACATACTTAGCAGTATGGTTTGAAAATTGTTTGGAAATTAACTGTCTGTCCATCAATGGGCAATAAAGAAACTGCAGCTACAGTAAGGCTTGTTAACAATCTTCTCTGCAAGCAGTCTCTGACATCTGAGTCATTTTCTCCTGTAATAGTTGATTAATGGGAAAAGAACTCTTGTGCTAAAATAAAATGTCAATAAATAGTACAGACAGAACTGTGTAGCTGGACCAATTTTAAAGGCTTGGGTTTTGTTCATTCATTCATGAACTAGTTTTATTCCTCTCTAACTCAAGGTGAGATTACTGAAAACAATGTATTATGTGCTCTCACCTTGATAAAGAGATAACGTGGGTAAATACCATCAAAGTTGTGTTTAATAATTAGTTTGTAATGTGATGGATGCTATTTAAAACATATTGGGTAGATTTCTTTATTTTATCCTCATATCTGTATAAGGCACTATTATTATCTTCCTATTCAGAGATGAAAGTTCTTTAGCACTGGAAAGAATAACTAAAAGTCCATCAGACTATCTTCTTTTTCTTTTTCTTTCCCACAAACACTCACATTTTTTCTAAACATTGTCATCAGTTCAATTGCTTTGGTCAAGGCATTACACTCCTAAGGACAAGATCCTCCCATAGAGTGAAGCAGAGGCAAAGTACTCCTGGATAATGAATGTCCTCAAATGGAACACACAAAGAATTCTTCTGTTCCTGACATAGGCTTATTGTAGAAAAAGTGTGTGTGTGTGTGTGTGTGTGTGTGTGTGTGTGTGTGTGTGTGTATGAGAGAGAGAGAGAGATATCAACAAAAAGGATATAGTTGATAGGTAGATAGAAAAACGTATAGATAGATGATAGATACAATTCTGTTATGTTCTCTAGGTTCAGGAAATTCTTCTCATTCCACATAAAAGACTGATTACATCTACTGGTATACAACAACAGAAACCTTATCATCTATTTGTCTAAAAATAATAAATTTTCATTACCAGCAGTATAGAAGCAAAGGGCATATCAGGAATGATTCACCTACCTTCACAGCTATAATTTCCCCAGAGTGCTTTACCTCTACTTTCCTCAATGGGTGGACCTTGTCCTTAGGAAGCTAATGGACAGACCAGAACAATTGAACTGATAATGTCTAGAAAAAGCATGAGTGTGCATGGTGGGAGTAAGGAATAAAAATGAGATAGATTATGATGATAGATAGAAAATAGATAGATAAATAGATACATACATGCATACATACATATATAGATGACAGACAGATAAACAGCAAAGAGACCATACCAGACATTACTAGCAAGTTTCCTGTATTCCTAGTTGGCTCAAATTATTCAACATGCCCATAGCTGAACCTATTATAGTGGAATATGATATTTCTCAGACCTAATAAGCAGTCTGTAAAAAAAAGAAAATGGAGCAGTGATGGGTTTAGTGGAGTTCGCCGCGGGTGCATATAAGAAGCTATTCCTGCAAGACAAAGGAACTAATGCAGAATCGCAGCCTTGAAAATATTGCTGCTCTCGAGGAAACTGCCACTCTGCTGTGGAGAAACCTCAAATACACTACTAGATTCCACAGACAGTGCAGCTTTCACCGAGAGTGAGTCATTTCTCAGATCTGAAAGCAGGAATACAAGACCAATTTCTTCCCTCCTCTTTCTCATTTTGTTCCCCAGGGTCCCTTAGTAGCAGCAATGTTATGATAGGTTAGAAACATAGTCAATATTTTTGTCTTCTATTTCAGAATTCATTAAATAATAATACATTCACAAGCTAAACCAATCTAGTAAGCTTCATTTTTTTCATGTAAGTTCTGATTCCTTTCATATCTGGCACAAATATAGTTAGAGCCTTTGATTTAAATATTACTTACTAATTTAACTCTTAGACACTATGTTATCTATAAAGTAATAATTTATGCATCCATAGACAAATATCCTATACATTTATATATACATATATTACAGAATGGTGATGGAAGCTAAAAGATGCCATTGCAGGGTTCATGGAATTCACAAAAGCTTTACTTGAATCAGGGGAGAAAGCTGAAAGAAGCAAAGAGTTGGCACAGTGTATAGACAAGATATTAATATATCAATATATCAATCTAGAACAGTATTCAACCTTCCTAATGTTGAAACCCTTTAATACAGTTTCTCATATTTTGGTGGCTCTGAACCATAAAATTATTCTTGTGGCTACTTCCTAACTATAACCTGGCTACTGTTAAAAATTGTAAATATCTGTGTTTTCTGATCGTCTTAGGTAACCCCTCAGGTAAGCATGTCATGCAACCCCGAATGTCACTGCACATTTATAACTCAGATAAGCTGGAGGGGTTGAAAAGTCAAGCCACGTTTTATAGCTCAGCCTAGATCCAGGACCACAAGACTGTGAAGGCAAGTGAAGGACCTAGCCCCAAAGATGAATGATGGGCCTACAGATCACAGTTCTCCTGTGCCACATCAGTGATGGGGTCAAAGCAGAACCGAAGTATCACTGTTGATCCCTTGACATACAAGCCTGGTGGTCAGATAGCAGGTCACTGGATCTGTTGCCATCACAGTATGAAGTGTTCTATTTATGGGGTATAGGTGAGGCTCTTGCATTACGTCTTAGTCTGATGAGTCAGCAAGTTCTCATGACTGGATCTTATGATATGGTTTTAATATATTTAGAGTCCCAATATATTTTGTTAAATTTACAAGGTGATAGTCTTTTTATGTTTAGGACTAAATTATTTATCAGTGGTTATCTTAAGTGGTGCTTGCCAGAGGATGCTTTTTACATGTACAAGGAATTGCACGCTTGCAATCAAAATTGTACAAAATATTACTTTAAAATATAGTCATTCATAGCCAAGGATAAACCCAAAGCCAATGTTTTATGCAATATGGAATAACTCATAGCAGGCCACAAGGTTATCTTGTGAACCACTCAATTGAAATAATACGCTAAGAAATAGCTTATGACTTATAAGCATCCACTCTTCTGAACTGTGTAGAAAAATGGATAAATCATTAGCACACATATCCTCACACAAAATAGGCCTCCTGCATGCAAAGCTGACATGGATGAGAGCTGAGCTTTAGACAGAATCAATTGTAACATGGTTCACTGGAAAGAGATAAATACCTGAATAAAAATAGGGTCTGCATACTCCACAGATGCTGAAACTACAATCAATGTCTCATTCAAATAAGTAAGAAAATTTTAGAACATGTCTTTGGAGTTCTTAGCTAAGGTTGTATATCCTTCAGTAATCCAAGAAGAATGTTTGGTAATGTTTTTATAATTTTGGCTTCATAAAAGAATCATCTACATGGACCAAGAGGAAGAATGTCTATGGTGGATACAGCTATCATTACAACACAAGAGCTAAAAAAGTCTAATTAATACAGTAACCTCCACTGCCTTATTAAGATGAAATTTGTTAGATGCATTCATGCACAGTATCAGTAAGTTTGACTGCTTTATTGCTTAATTGATGCTAACAGATTTCCATCCCCATGTTTTCACTTCACATTGGCTCAGCAGGAGGCCAAGCATCATTACCATAGGACTGGGAATAAAATGCTTTGCAACTTTTTTCCCAAATGAGTATGCCATTTCTGAGAAATCTGCAGGGCAAGACAATCTAGGTTTCCAGCACAGCAGGAGTCCCATGCCCATTCCCAGTGGACCTATGTGGAAATACTTGGCAAAATACAAAAGATTGCTCTATTAACTTACTACTACTATTTCCTCTCACTTCTAGAAATTTCTAAGGCTGATTTCTTGTCAAAGAGGTATCGTACTTAACAATTTCCTTCTCTTTTTTTCAGTTATAAATGTCACAAATTACTAACCAACTTTTATGCATATGTGGAATACTTCATATTTTCCGTCCACATATGCTCACATTACAATGTACTGGCTGTAAATGAACAGTGATGCAACCACACACTTACTTTCATATGATGTAATTTGATCACGCCTGTCTTCTGATCTGTTTTCTTGGAAACCATGTGTCTCATTTCCATGTTGATGATCTAATCATCTGCGCAATTATGCTTTTTGTTGTTGTTGATTTTAAAACTACAAAGAAATTTTACCCAATTCTAACTTTTCCATGTATACATATGTGTATAGAAAACAAAATGTATGGTTCCTTCTCCTGGTCTTTAAAGTCTTTCCAATCCTTGAAATCCATACTCAGTATATCTACCTAGAAATTGTATTTCTAGGGGGCTAGAGAGACGGCTCAGAGGTTAAGAGCACTGGCTGTTCTTCCAGAGGTCATGAGTTCAATTCCCAGCAACCACATGGTGGCTCACAACCTTCTATAATGAGTTCTGGTGTGTAGGTGTACATGCAGGCAGAACACTATATACATAATAAATTAAATTAATTGATTAATTAAAAAATATATTGTATTTCTACATAGCAAAATAGCTAAGGATGTAGTCTCACAAGGTAAGAAACGTGAGGTTAGAGGACTCCTTGAAAGTTAAGTGTTCCATATACTACTTGACATGTAGCAAGTTCTAACAAAAGTTTAAGGGGCTCGAGGGATGTCTTAGTGGTTAAGAACACTGACAGCGTTTCCGAAGGACCTGGTTCGATCCCTAGAACACACATGGCAGCTCACAGCCATCTGTAATGCCAAATCTAAGGATGTGATGCTTTTTCTAGCTTCCTCAGACACCAGACAAGCACATGCTACAGAGACATACATCCAGACATACATAGATTCTTTTAGGCCCAGGCGGACCCTAACTTCCAGGGAAAGATGAAGAGAACTTAGGAGGCCAGATCACTGCAACCACAAGAGCTTATTTGAGCCATGGGCGATGGGGCTGCCCTCACCAAACCAGCGAGGAGCAGCGACGAGAGACAGAAGGCTGAGGTTTTTAAAGCAAGGTGCGCAGGAATCACGGAGGTTGCAAGCTTGGCAAACTGGATTGGGTAGAGTAGCTGACTTTTAAAATGATTGGTTCATTTTAGGTGTCAAATCCGTCTGGTCACACCCAGATGTGGGTGGAGGAGCTCTGATGTCTGGACCAGTTACCAAGCAACATTGTCTTCATCCTTAAAATCTGAACACTCCTCCACAGCACAGTGGGGTGGAGACCTTTCGCATTCCTTTGCAAGGGGTGGGTCTGTGTGTCAACTCATCCGCTCTTCCTTTTGTCCGGCTCTCTGGAAACGTACTAGGAGAACTTAGTTTAACATGGGGTATAGAGTTTATAAAAAAAAAACCTGTAAAGTTAACTTGTTCCTTTCAATTCCATTTATCCACAGTCTAAATTCTAGGTTGCTAATATTTTGCTATATTTGCCTCACATCATGAGAGCTAAATAACACATATTCACTAAGACTTTTGCCCACAGCTTTCCTTCCCAAAGAATTTCCTCTAGTTCTTCCACTGAATGGCCATGTTCCTGAGAAATGAATAGTAGCTAAGGTCATAGAATCCAATCATTCGTCCATCTTGTTTTATCTCCACGTTTTGGAAGCATCTTCTATGTGTTCATGTCCATAATCAATAATTGTTATCACACCTCTGTGCTTGCTTTTGAAATTACCCAAGTTGTGTCATCTGCACCACAGTATTTTGTAATTTCCATTTTTATTTCTCAAGTTTGTGAAATTTATTTACTCTTATTCTTTTCTAATTTTGTCCGCTTAATTTCTATTCATGGTTCAGATATGTAAGTGAATGATATATTACTTATTCATTTCTTGGTGGCAAATATGTGTTAAAATATTTGAGACATGAGAAACAATCGTAAAATAAACCCTCATCCTCATGTTGTTTATGAAGGTACCCACACAATCACAGACTCCCTGCATAGACAGCTACCTTATTTGGTTCATCAATGTGTTGTCTATAAGTGGCTTATGAGTTCATTTTCTTACTACTAAAACATCCAGGTTCCCTGGATCCTTACTTATAATTGACATGCTAAATCATTGAAATTTTTGACAATTTCGGAAGCAAATAATCTCTGCTCCTACATTTTGGTTTTTGTTAAAGCTATTGGGCATAAACATACTTTGCATATTTGTAGGCCACTTGGCTTATCTTTTCAATGAAGTATCCATTGCTTATTCTGTAGTGAGTCATTGTGTTTCTTTTTTAATTATTTTGTTTACTGTTTACTCTGGCTATAAATAATGTTTGACTGATTTACATTACAAATATTCACTCTTGTAAATATCTTATTCTTATTACTTTGCTTGTTATATGTTTAGTTTTAATACAGTCAAATTTTTCATCAATTTTATGTTGTTTTCAAAACCTACTGAAAATATGGTAAATCTTGTCCTTTGAAGGTTTTAAAACATTTTTCTTCATATTTTGGTCTGTAATCTCTCTAGAATATATTTGAATATGGTATAATTTTCATGCTTTTTCTTTCTTACTGTTAGTTCACAAATCTTAATCCACTAGCCCATTCCCAGGTTTCTTAGGCACCTGTGATGTCATCATTGGTCACCACTGCCAGAGCCCTGGGGACTCCTGCCTCTTCTGTCACTTTTGCTCTTCTGCACTTGCCTTTTCCCTTTCTGTCCCCTTTCTGTATCAAGGTGCCCCTTTCTCCCCATCTACGTCTCTCTGCCACTCTATTTCTCTCTTTTTCTCTCTCCTTTTCTCTCACCTCTTTCTTTGTCTGTCTCTCCTCTCTTGGTTCACTCAGGCCCTAACTCTCTTCTGCTTCCCTTTTCCTGAATAAGCTCTTTCATATAATATCTGTTGTGTGCTTGTCATTGTTTTTAAGTAAATACTAACACTTATCATACTAATAACCACTTGTCTCAGCATCATTTAATGGGAAATCCATTTTTGCATGGTTTTGTGTGCATGTGTGCGTGTGTGTCTGTGTCAGATGGTTGCTAAACTGTATTTTTATACATTCAGTAGATATTTTTGTTTCCCTAATTAATCTTTTTTCATTTTTCTGTTCTTTCCACTAACAACATAAGATGCTTATTTAGGAATTATTATCTAGACTGCACGATAACCTTATAACTGTCATCATATTTTATTTCCTGAATTCGTACTATTTATAGAGGAATGATATTTTGACTACACATTTTTGTTTGCATCTGATTCTTTTACTTTCTGTTGACTCTTTGATTCACTTATTCTTCTATAGCAAGACAAATATAAAACTTTGCCTTTTTGTGTAAGAGAAGGGTCACCTTAAAGAGAGATAGCTGAGAAGATTTTACGAACCAGTACAGTCAAATTCTTTTTTTTTTTTTTTTCTGGATTCAAAATGAGGAAAAATGATAACAAAATATTTCAGAATAATAAAAGTCATGAAATACCTGGGATAACACCATAATTCTTCTAAATTCTTCCTTCTTCAATAGGATTATGTGGGCCTTAGAGACTGAGATGAAAGGAATGTTCAGTAATGGTTCCCCAGAAAAAGGTCATTGCATCTCCATTTCTCTGTACCCTTTGCCAAGTAGAAGTATGTGAAGATCCCTAAGAACATTACATAGATTTGGAGTATCCAAGGAGACCTCTAAGCAGTCTCTTTTATTTTTATTTCTTTTTAAAATTTAAATATATTTTGATCATATCTCTTTGATATCATGCATATTATAATTCTCCTGTGTCTTCCAGTGTGTTTGTGGAATGGAATAGCAGAAAAGATTCTTTCATAGTTAGATCCCTAGAACAACAGGCACTAGTTCCCACATAGTTTTCAAAGCTCCCCAAAGAGATTGCACAGGGTGATTTTTCAGATGTCACTCAAAACATCAGGCAGATATAGGATGTAGAAATGAAAAAGAAAAAAAAATGTTCCTATTGTCTATTTGTAGTCCTGAAAATGCAGGACTGTGCTCATGATAACGATTGGCATCAGCCACTGAATCAACAAAGAGCTGTATGGACTGAGAAAGAAATAAGAAATACCGAGTTTCTTGCACTATAAATTACCAAGGTCTTCTCCTGGCACTACAGATGATGATGTTTAGAATCTCAACCACCTTCATGATAATTCTGAGACTCACTTGTTAGGACGCTAACACCAGTTTCTGTCTTTTAATGTAGAAACAATTTAAGGTGGCACTGCCCTTGAGTCTCTTGCTGACTTCCTCCCGAGGAGTTGTTAGGTTATTGTACTTGTGATTATTATTTTCATGACTCATTCCTGTAAATATTGAAAGCACTGAGAAGAATGAAATAGATGATGTTTAGCATTGTCTTCCTTAGCAAAGTGCCAGTGGAGAAGGGCAGGTTCTGTACATATTTGTTAAATTAAAAACAAATCAGAGAAACCCCTGCCAGGGAAGCAGAAGGCTGCCTACAGATCTTCACAACTCCTTTCCCCCCTCCAATTCAAAGCTTACCTATATCACACAGTCTTATCCACAGTTTTATGGCAGACTACCCTCTTCAATCTGTCTTTCTTCTCTGACACCATCCTCAACAGATTACAAAGATCTTCTTTTCCAACCTTTCTTTCCCAATTCATCCCTTTATCTTAGCCTCCATTACTAGCAGCCATTCCCTGAAAATACACCAGCTCAACAAGCCAGGGAAACAGTTCCAATCCCCCAGTTTCAGTTTCATCCCTTGTACTTTAGAAGACCTTCTGTGGTGACTTCATTTCATTGTCTACCACCATTCAAATGGGGACTAATTAAACAGATCCTGGTTGATCTTTCTGCTCTCCTTTCTCCTGTGAACACTTTCAAACCACTAGGTCATCCGCAGTTCTACATGTCAGCTCCCACTATCCAGAACCACATTTTACATATAACCTATCAGATCTACAGAAAATTTCTCATTAGGCAACACAACCATCACACTCTCTTAATATCCATTGAGGAAACAGAAACCCAGGAACAAAACACCCACCCAAAAAAGACAAAACTAGAAATCAGCAATGAGACCTACAATTATCCTAACCTTTGTTGCATAGATGCCAGCATGAAAACACAATCAATAATAGCCAGGGGAATATGTCTCCATTGAAGCTCAGTCACTCTACCACAGAAAGCTCTGAATATTCCAACATAAATGAAATACAAGGGAAAAAAAACAGACTTAAAAACTGCCTTTATAAAGGTGATAGAAGTCCTTACAGAAGAAATTCATAAATTCCTTTAAAAAATCCAGAAAAATACAAACAAACAGTGGTAGGAAATAAATTAATCCCTTAAAAAAATCCAGGAAAATACAAATACTAGAAGGAAATGAATAAGACTGTTCAAGACATGGAAAAGAAAATAGAATCAATTAAAAAAAAACAACAACAAAACAACAAAAATATAACCTAGAACCCCTTCAGAGATGTAGCCCATGGCAGCTCAGTCTCCAAGTAGTTTCCTAATAAAGGGAACACAGACTGTCTCTGACATAGGTCAGTGGCTGGCTTTGAATACCTCCCTCTGAGGAGAGAACAGCCTTACCAGGCCACAGAGGAAGACAATGAAGCTAGTTCTGATAAGACCTGATAGGGTAGAATCAGATGGAAGGGGAGGAGGACCTCCCATACCAGTGGACTTGGTGAGGGACATGGGAGGAGAAGAGGGAAGGAAGGTGGAATTGGAACAGGATGAGAAGGGGGCTACAGCTGGGATACAAAGAGAATAAATTGCAATAAATAAAAAATAAATGAATTAAAAGGAAAAAAAAAACTATCAAGAGAAGAGCATTCATAGGCTGGATCTCTTACACAGATGTAGCAGATGTGCAGCTTGCTCATCACGTGGGTCCCTAACAATGGGAGTAGGCACTATCTTTGACATTTTTGCCTGCCTTTGGATCCCTTTCCTCTAGGTTATCTTGTCTGGCCTCAGTTAGGGAGAATACGCTTAGTTCTGCTGTCACTTGAGGTGCCAGCATGGTTGATACCTCGTGAGAGCCTTCTCTTTTCTGAGAAGGAGAGGGGGGAATTAGGGAAGAATGACTTAATGTTGGAACTGGGAGGAGAGAAGGATAGGGCCTTGGATCAGATTATAAGATTAGATAGATAGATAGATAGATAGATAGATAGATAGATAGATAGATAAATGGATAAATAAATAAATAAAAACAATCTAAAGGAATTCTGGAGATAAAAAATTTAGAAATTCACTCAGTAACCACATAGGCAAGCTTCACCAACAGAATACAAAAGATGAAATAAGGAATTTCAGGCATTGAAGATACAATAAAAATGGATACACTGTTCAAAAAAATGTTAAAACTAAAAAAAAAAAGAAAAAAAATCTTCTGACACAAAACATCCAGGAAATCTGGAACACTATGAAAAGACTAAAGCCAAGAATAATCAAAATAAGGAAAGGAGAAACCCAGTTCAAAAGCCTAGACAATATTTTCATCAAAATATTAGAAGAAAAATTTTCTAACCTAAAAGAGAAGATGCCTACATAGGAAGCTTATGGGTGAAAAAATAGGTTGAATCTGAAAAGAAAAAAAAAAATCTTTAGCACATAATTAAAACACTAAGCATACAGAACAAAGAAATAATAACAAAACAACAACAAACTCTGAGTAACATATAAAAGCAGATCTAATAGAATTTACCTGAGTTCTCAATAGAGACTCTAAAAGCCAGAAGCAACAGGACAGATGTGCTGAAGATTCTATGAAACCACAGAGACCAGCCTAGCATACTACACCCAGCAAAAATTTCAATCACCATATATGAAGAAAATATGATATTCTGTGATAAAGTCCAATTTAAACAATATCTATCTGCAAATCCAACCTTACAGAAGGTCCTAGAAGAAATCAAAGGAGGTTAACAACACCCATAAAGTGTTAACTACACCCATACACATGAAATAAGTAATCTCATACCAGCAAAATCAAAAGATGAAAAACACAAAAAAACAACAAAATAACAGAAATCAATAATTATTGGTCATGTATATTTTTTATTATGAATGGCCTCATTTATGCAATAAAAAGACACAGACTAACAGAACAGATGCAAAAACAAGATTTATCTTTCTGCTAACCACAAAACAAACTTCAACATCAAGCATAGAAGTTACTCAGGGTAAGGGTGGAAAAAAAATATTCTAAGCAAATGTACCAAGAAAAAAATGTGGGGAGGGCGGAGCCAAGATGGCGACTAGCACACACAGTTTCCAAGCTGTGGAAGAGAAAAAGTTCTGAGTTGATGAGTGGAAGAACTTCTGAAGCCAGGGAAACAACGGAGAGACTTTCTAAACAACAGGGAACATCGCTGGAGGTGAAAACCTTGGTCTCGGGTCACCCAGGGACTTGTTTGGGGAAGGTGAGAAACGATCCTTTGATCTCTCGGCACTCCCCTCCCCCAGACCTCCCTCCTCCTCGGCACAGCGGACTCGCCTTTCTCAGCGCAGACCTAACTGCCTGGGGCCTGCAGCCACTGAGGCTGAGCCCCAAGTCCTTTATCGGCAAAGGCCAGCAGTACTGTGTCTCGGAGCCCCAGATTCACGCGCGGCAGCTGCACCATCCTCCCAGGGCCCGAGTCTGCTAGACGCCATACTAGCTCCGCAGGATCGCGATCACTGACGGTACGGCCCGCCCAATACCACAGTGACAGAGAATACGCTATATACTCACCAAAACCAGACAGAAACGCCATACAAGCTAGACACACCAGGCGCTGGGCCTCCGAAGCTTGGAGAGCACAGTAAAGAGACCCCAGGACTTCCCAGAAAGCATCTGGACTAGCAACCCAGTCTCCAGTTACAGAGGGACTTTCTAACCTGGCGGCGGAGCAGCACTGAGCTGGCGGGGCACATCAGCCCTCCAGTTTAAGACTAACCAGGGCCAAACCAGAGAACAGAAAGGCTGGTTACCCCGATTCCCACTGACGTGACCACCCTGAAATCTCCAGCTGCAGCAAGACCTCATAACCTGGCAGTGACAGCAGCACGGAACTGGCGGAGCACATCAAAGAAGCAGGGCCAAACCAGAGAGCAGACAGCCCAGATACGCCGATTTCTGCCAAGTGTCCTGCCTGTAAGTGAGTGCACCCTTGAGAATCTGCAGCTCCACTGATCCTGGCTTCTTCTAAAACAGAAGCCAGGCATCGAACCCCCTCCCACCCATATACCCACTTTGGGAAACAGAGGGGCACTTGGAACATTGAAGTTCCTGCTCGGTGGGTCTAATTGAGGAGTTAAGGCAGTTAATGCCAGAAATTGCGCTGCGATCATCACTAGCGCCTGCGACATATACATTGCAGAGCCCCTCCCACACACTCAAGGGTTCAACATTAGCCATCACTCTGTCCCTCGAGACACACGCCCACACCCACTTACACACACACACACACATATACACACACACGCACGCACGCTTGCATTTGCCTCTGTTTGCGCCTGCGTACTTTCCTCCCACAGGTACAGCTAGTCCTCAGCATACGCTAAGGACACGGGACCTCTCTCAACTTCCTGAAGAATTCTCCAGACTCGAGAGAGAGACAGTACCAGTCTGATCGGCTGAATCTAAAAACAAACAGGGAAGGTCTCAGATAAGCCAATGGCCAGGGGTAGGCGAAAGAACATTTCCAACATAAATCAGGACATCATGACTTCACCAGCAAACCCCAAAATCGATGGATATTCCAATTCATCAGAAGCACAGGAAAATGACCTTAAAGCCATGCTTGCTCAATTATTTGAGGCTCATAAGGAGGAAATGAACAAATCTTTCAAAGAGATGGCCAGTCAATTGGAGGTAAAGAAAGAAGAAATAGACAAAACCCTTAAAGAAACACAGGCAAACATAGCCAAACAAATAGAGGCACAAGTAGAGAAGAAATTAGTGGCATACAAAAAGGAAATGAACAAAGAAATAGAGTCCATCGTAGAGAGACAGGAATCCAAATTCAAACACATAAAAGAAATGGTGCAAGGCATGAAAACAGAATTAGAATCAATAAAGAAAACACAAAGTGAGAAAACTCTTGAGCTGGAGAACTTGGAGAAAAGATCAGGAACCACAAAAGTAAGCATCACCAACAGAATACAAGAGATGGAAGAGAGAATCTCTGGAGCTGAAGACACACTTGCAGAAATTGATACTTCTCTCAAAGAAAAAGTAAAATCAGAAAAATTCCAATCACAAAATATCCAAGAAATCAAGGATGCTATGAAAAGACAAAATCTAAGAATAATAGGAATTGATGAAAAAGAAGACTCCAGGCTCCAAGGTCCAGAAAATATTTTCAAAAAAATCATAGAAGAAAATTTTCCCAACTTAAAGAAAGAGATGTCCATAAATATACAAGAGGCCTACAGAACACCAAATAGACTAGACCAGAAAAGAAACACATCACGTCACATCATAGTCAAAACACTAAATCTACAGAACAAAGAAAAGATATTAAAAGCAGCAAGGGAAAAAGGCCAAGTAACATATGAAGGTAGACCTATCAGAATCACACCAGACTTCTCATCAGAAACTATGAAAGCCAGAAGGGCCTGGGCAAGCATCATGGAGACTCTAAGAGATCACAAATGTCAACCCAGACTACTATACCCTGCAAAGCTTTCAATCAACATAGATGGAGAAAACAAAATATTCCATGACAAAACTAAATTTACGCAATATCTATACAGCAAACCAACCCTACAGAAGATACTAGAAGGAAAACTCCAATCCAACGAAAACGAATTCACCCAAGAAAACAGGGCATACAGATAATGTCCCAACAAAAATGAAAAGAAAACAAGCAATGAAACAAGGTAAGATCATCGACTCCATTACACAAGGAACTAACATGCATTGGTCAATATTATCTATCAATATTAATGGACTCAACTCACCAATAAAAAGACACAGGCTAACAGAATGGTTACGGAAACAGGACCCAACATTCTGTTGCATCCAAGAAACACACCTATGCAACAAAGATAAACACTACCTCAGAGTAAAGGGCTGGAAAAATGTTTTTCAAGCAAATGGTTCCAGAAAACAAGCTGGAGTAGCCATCCTAATATCTAATAAAATAGACTTTCAACCCAAGTTAATCAAAAAAGATAAGGAGGGCCACTATATTCTCATCAAAGGAAAAATCCAACAAGAGGACATCACAATTTTGAATATCTATGCCCCAAATACAAGAGCACCTACATTCGTAAATGAAACAATATTAAAGCTTAAATCATACATTGATCCTAATACCTTAATAGTGGGAGACTTCAACACCCCACTCTCATCGAGGGACAGATCAACCAGACAGACACCAAATAGGGAAATGAAAGCACTCACAGAATCCCTAAATCAAATGGACCTAATAGATGTCTACAGATCTTTGCACCCAAACTCAAAAGAGTACACCTTCTTTTCAGCACCGCATGGAACCTTCTCCAAAATAGACCATATAGTTGGTCACAAAGCAAGCCTCAACAGATACAAAAGGATTGAAATAATCCCTTGTATACTATCTGACCACCATGGACTAAAGCTGGACATCAACAACAACAGAAACAACAAAAAGCCGACACGCACATGGAAACTGAACAACTTACTACTCAATGACAGCTGGGTCAAGGAAGAAATAAAGACAGAAATTAAAGACTTTCTAGAATTCAATGAAAATGAAGGCACAACATACCCAAATTTATGGGACACATTGAAAGCAGTGCTCAGAGGAAAATTTATAGCACTAAGTGCCTACAAGAAGAAATCTGTAACATCACATACAAACAACTTAATGGCCCAACTGAAAAACCTAGAAAAAAAAGAAGCAGATACACCCAAGAGGAGCAGACGGCTGGAAATAATCAAACTAAGGGCAGAAATCAATCAATTAGAAACAAATAAAATTATCCAAAGAATCAATGAAACAAAAAGCTGGTTCTTTGAGAAAATCAACAAGATAGACAAACCCTTAGCCAAACTAACTAAAAAGCAGAGAGAAACCATACAAATCAGCAAAATCAGAAAGGAAAATGGGGACATAACTACAGACACTGAGGAAATCCAAACGATTATTAGGTCATACTACAAAAGCCTATATGGCACAAAATTTGAAAATCTAAATGAAATGGATAACTTTCTTGACAGATTCCATCTACCAAAATTAAGTCAAGATCAGGTAGAAAGACTGAATAGTCCTATATCTCCCAAGGAAATAGAAACAGTCATTAACAGTCTCCCCTCCAAAAAAAGCCCTGGACCAGATGGCTTCAGCGCAGAATTCTACAAGACCTTCAAAGAAGTACTAACACCAATTCTCCTCAAACTATTCCATAAAATAGAAACAGAAGGAACACTACCAAACTCATTCTATGAAGCCACAGTCACTTTGATACCTAAACCACACAAAGATCCAACAAAAAAAGAGAACTTCAGACCTATCTCTCTTATGAACATTGATGCAAAAATACTCAATAAAATACTTGCAAACCGAATCCAAGAACACATCAAAGATATCATCCACCATGACCAAATAGGCTTCATCCCAGGAATGCAAGGGTGGTTCAACATACGGAAATCCATCAATGTAATCCACCACATAAACAAAATGAAGGAGAAAAACCACATGATCATCTCCTTAGATGCTGAAAAAGCATTTGACAAAGTCCAGCACCCATTTATGTTTAAAGTCTTGGAGAGATCAGGGATACAAGGCACATACCTAAAGATAGTAAAGGCAATATACAGCAAGCCTATAGCCAACATCAAACTCAATGGAGAGAAACTTAAATCAATCCCACTGAAATCAGGGACAAGACAAGGCTGCCCACTCTCTCCATATCTCTTTAACATTGTACTTGAAGTCCTAGCCAGAGCAATAAGACAACTAAAGGAGATCAAGGGGATACAAATCGGAAAGGAAGAGGTCAAAGTGTCACTATTTGCAGATGATATGATAGTATACATGAGCGACCCCAAAGATTCAACCAGAGAACTTCTTCAGCTGATAAACACCTTCAGCAAAGTGGCAGGATACAAAATCAACTCAAAAAAATCAGAGGCCCTCTTGTATACCAAAGACAAAAAGGCTGAGAAAGAAATTAGGGAAACAACACCCTTCACAATAGCCACTAACAACATAAAGTACCTTGGTGTGACTCTAACCAAGCAAGTGAAAGACCTATTTGAGAAAAACTTCAAGTCTTTGAAGAAAGAAATTGAAGAAGATCTCAGAAGATGGAAAGATCTCCCGTGCTCATGGATTGGTAGGATTAACATTGTGAAAATGGCCATCCTGCCAAAAGCAATCTACAGATTCAATGCAATTCCCATCAAAATACCAACTCAATTCTTTACAGACCTTGAAAAAAAGATTCTCAGCTTCATATGGAGAAACAAAAAACCCAGAATCTCCAAAACGATCCTGTACAACAACAGATCATCTGGAGGTATCTCCATTCCCGATCTCAAGCTGTACTACAGGGCAACAGTAATAAAAACTGCATGGTATTGGCATAGAAACAGAAAGGAGGATCAATGGAATCGCATAGAAGACCCAGAAATAAACCCACACACCTATGAATTCTCAATATTTGACAAAGAAGCCAAATCCATTCAATGGAGAAAAGACAGCATCTTCAACAAATGGTGCTGGACCAACTGGATGTCTACATGCAGAAAAATGAAAATAGATCCATATCTATCACCCTGCACAAAACTAAAGTCCAAGTGGATCAAGGACCTCAACATAAAACCAGATACTCTAAATCAGCTGGAAAAAAAAGTGGGAAACAGCCTAGAGTTCATTGGCACAGGAGACAACTTCCTGAACAGAACACCAACAGCACAGGCTCTAAGAGCAACAATCAATAAATGGGACCTCATGAAACTGAAAAGCTTCTGTAAAGCAAAAGACACTGTCATCAAAACAAATAGACAGCCTACAGATTGGGAAAGAATCTTCACCAACCCTTTATCTGACAGAGGGCTAATATCAAGTATATATAAAGAACTAAAGAAGCAGAAAAGCAACAAACCAAGTAATCTACTTAAAAAATGGGGAACAGAGCTAAACAGAGAATTCTCGAAAGAGGAACGTCGAATGGCAGAGAAACACTTAAAGAAATGCTCAACCTCATTAGCCATTAGGGAAATGCAAATCAAAACGACCCTGAGATATCACCTTACACCCATCAGAATGGCCAAGATGAAAAACTCAAGTGATAGCACATGCTGGAGAGGTTGTGGAGAAAAGGGAACCCTCCTCCATTGCTGGTGGGAATGTAAACTGGTTCAACCACTCTGGAAGTCAATCTGGCGCTTTCTCAGACAACTAGGAGTAGTGCTACCTCAAGACCCAGCTATACCACTCCTAGGTATATACCCAAAATTTGCTCAAGTACACAACAAGGACATTTGTTCAACCATGTTCATAGCAGCTTTATTTGTAATAGCCAGAACTTGGAAACAACCCAGATGTCCATCAACGGAGGAATGGATACAGAAACTGTGGTATTTTTACACAATGGAATACTACTCAGCAATCAAAAAGGAAGAAATCATGAAATTTGCAGGCAAGTGGTGGGATCTAGAAAAGATCATTCTGAGTGAAGTATCCCAGAAGGAGAAAGACAAACTTGGTATATACTCGCTTATATAGACCTACAAGACATGATAAACATAATGAAATCTACACACCTAAAGAAGATAATCAAGAAAGTGGACACAGGCGAAGGTGATTAATCCTCATTTAGAAAGACAAATGGGATGTGCATTGAACTTATGACAGGAGTCTACCACAAAAGGCATCTGAAAGACTCTACCTAGCAGTGTTTCAAAGCAGACACTAAGACTCATAACCAAACCCTCGGCAGAGTGCAGGGAATCATATGAAAGAAGGGAAGTTAGTATGATATGGAAAGGATAGGAGCTCCACAAGGACCAAATATATCTGGGCACAGGGTCTTTTCTGAGACTGACACTCAACCAAGGACCATCTATGGATATAACCTAGAACTTCTGCTCGGATGTGGCCTGTGGTAGCTCAGTAACCAAGTAGTTTTCCAAAGTAAGGGGAACACGGACTATTTCTAATAGGATCTCAAGGGCAGGCTGTTTGACCCCCACCCCAGGGGAGGAGCAGTCTGTTAGGCCACAGAGGAGGACTTTGCAGCCAGCCCTGAAGATACCTGATAAAACAGGGTCAGATGAAAGGGGAGGAGGTCCTCCCCTATCAGGGGACTTGGAAAGGGGCAGGGAGGAGACCAGGGAGGGAGTGTGGGGTTGGGGAGGGAATGAGGGAGCGGGATACAGCTGGGACACAGAGTTAACAAAATGTAACTAAAAAGAAAAATAAAATAAAAATAAAAAAATTAAAAAAAAAAGAAAATTATTTTCACATAATTCTCTCTGTGTCCTGAAAAAGTAAACATAACTCTTGTCTATTGTGTTGCTGCTACTGCATAACTAATAAATTTCTTAACTTCTGAAAAAAAAAAAGAAAGAAAAAAATGTGGTGTAGCCAATTAATATCTAACAAAATAGACTTCAAACCAAAACTAATCAGGAAAGATGAGGAAGGGCACGATATACTCATCAAGGGAAAAGTCTACCAAAATGATCTTTCCATTCTTGACATCTATACTGAAACACAGGGCACACAAGTTTGTTAAAAACCAAAACCAAACCACAACACTACTACAGATTAAATCATATAGTGACTCTCACATAATGATAGGGAGACTTCTATACCCCACTCTCACCAACAGACAAGTCATCAAGAAAAATAAAAAAAAACTAAACAAAGAAATATTGGATCTAACAGCCATCATTTAACAATGGAACTAACAAGTATTTACAGAAATTTGTACCCAAACAATAAAGAATATCCTCTCTTTTCTGCAACTCATGGAACAGTCTCAGAAACTGATCAGATACTAGATAAAAGCATACCTCAACAAATAAAAGAAAAGTAAAATTGCTCCCTGCATTCTATCATATTATCACAGATTCAACCTGGACATCAGTAAAAAATAGAAACAACAGAAAGGTTACAAAACTGTTGGAACTGAAAACTGAATGAAAAATGAGAAAAATTAAGGACTTTCTAAAATTCAAATAAAATGAACACACAACATACCCAAAGTTATGGGACACAATGAAGTGGTTCTAAAGGAACTCCATAACACTAAGTGCCTACATTAAAAATAAAAGGTTTGTTTTTTTTTTTTTTTTTTTTTTTTTTTTCTGAGACTGACACTCCACCAAGGACCATGTATGGATATAACCTAGAACCTCTGCTCAGATGTTGCCCATGGTAGCTCAGTAACCAATTGGTTTCCCATAGTAAGGGGAACAGGGACTATTTCTGACAGGAACTCAATGGCAGGCTCTTTGACCTCCCCACCTCCCAAGGGAGGAGAAGTCCTGCTAGGCCACAGAGGAGGACTTTGCAGCCAGTCCTGAAGACACCTGATAAAACAAGATCAGATGAAAGGGGAGGAGGTCGACCCTAATCAGTGGACTTGGAAAAGGGCAGGGAGGAGATGATGGAGGGAGGGAGGACTTGGGAGGGAATGAGGGAGCAGGATTCAGCTGGGATAGAGTTAATAAAATGTAACTAATAATAAAAATAAATAAATAAATAAAAGTAAATAAATAAAGCTGGAGTGATCTCATTCTAGTAACTTAACAGCATACTTGAAACCTTTAGAGAACAACAAAAAATCATGCCTAAGAGGAGTAGAGGGCATGAAATAAACGGGGTGGAAATCAGTGAAATAGAAACAAAGAGAATACAACCAACACAACAATACAAAGAGTTGGTTCTATGAAAAAAATCAACAAGATTGGCAAACTGTTATCCAAATTAACAAAAAAAGAATATCCAAATTAACAGAGAAAGAATATTAAGTTTAACAGAACCATAAGTGAAAGGACAGATATAGGCTTCGATTTTTTTAAAACATACATTATTTTGCTTTCCTCAAGCTCTACTTCCCTTCTAATCCCTCAGCTCTAGGTAGGAGAGAAAGAAGGTTAGGAAGGATAGAGGATGTAGACATCTTTAGAAGTTCCTTGAGGCAATTCCTCTCTTCATCATCAGTATATCCAGCAAACCAGCCAAACCAGCAAACCAGCAAAAACTAAAGCAACAAGGACCACCAGCAGCAACCTCCTTGAAGTGTTCTTGAAGCTTGTCTCTCTAGAAGCATCTCAAAATATCTAGACTCAAAGTCTCTCTCTCCCTTTCTTCTCCTTCCCTCTCCCTCTCTCTGTCTTTCTCTGGGCTCCTATTTATACTTTCTCAGAGTCTGTACCAGAACTTTTTTTTTTAAGCTGTCAAAATCCAGCTGAAAACCAACTTCCCCCATGAGGCAGTTTCCATTTGACGAGGATCATGCACTCTCTCATGAGGCTATTTATCAGATGACAAAGATCACTCATTCTCAGAAACCTGTTATAGGCTATGGATAAGCATTCCTTCATCCCACACCTGGAAACACAATAAAAACATATCTACATAACATTTGATAGTCAGACCCTCTACTGGCAATATGGAGAGGAAGACAGATCAGTGGTGTGTGTGTGTGCGTGTGTGTGTGTGTGTGTGTGTGTGTGAGATATACATATATATGTTGTTTTCATATATTCATATACAGATGCTTCCTCATACATCTCTACTACCAAATATCTTATCAAGGAGCTAAAGACAAATAAACACAGCCATAATCAATGTAGAAATAATGGCTATGCACGTTTGTATTTCTTTACTCAAATTATTTACGAAGCATATAGTATATAACTATAGTATTCAATGTAACAAAGAAAGATGTCAAAATTAAAAAGAAGAAAGGTCCCAACATTCATGGTATTTATAGTAAAAGGGAACGACAGAGGTGAATAAATAAATAAAGCTGGAGGTTTCTTAAGTTGGTGTCTTAATGTGTCTTCTGCAACCCTGTTAAATATTTTCTGAAATCTCTTTATAAAATAAAATATCTCTCTATTCATTCATTTTGTACATCAGCCTGGAAAGTGTTTTTTTATGAAATTAGCATGTAAAATGACATTTTATTTAGAAAGCAGCTTGTTTCCATAATGAATCTGGACCAAATTCAATCAGTTGACAGTCTAAAAAGATCTGAAGATCTGAAGGTCTAAACAATAGAGATTGTTTATTAACATAATCTGTGCTGTGAAGCATTTCCAGGTCTCCAGCCTACCAACCTACATCACAGTTTCTGGACCAATCAGCTTCTGCATTTCTGCAGCTTATTGTTTATAACCTTCTGCACCATGACCACTGTGGTGTGGCCATTTACTGCAAGTTGAAAGACTGTCTTCAGGATTGCTCTGGAGAGAATAAAACAGCTTTACACCTACATAGCTGAGACTTGTCAGATTCACAAGACCAGTCCCAGGAATATCAAAGGCATAAGCAACTGCCAAGAAAGGAGACTCAAAAAAGACAAGGCACATAGGAGAGACTTTCAGACCCATTGAACTGCCCACATGGCATGAATAGAACTCCAGAATTCTAGCTTTGGTGAGTTAGCGGGCATATTGTGGGAAGTTTTTCATTTACAGAGCTGACTCTGAATCATCCTCAACCTCCTAAGTTAACTCCTTACCCAAGATCCTGCAAGGAACCCCCATAACGTCATTAGTCTGCGAAGCTGGACATTGTTGTAATAATTACTCTTTCTGGTCTCAGTTCTTTATGTGAAGTGAATGAACATTGGTATTGGGGAAGCCCAGGCAGTCTCATCCAACAACTATACACATTCTATTAGCTCTTCTTCTCTTGAGAACATTGAATAAAATGGGATTTAAACAAATCAGGGCCAGCCTGTCATGGGATGAGAAAGAAGACAGAGTTGAGGAAACTCTTAAAGAAGGTTTTGATATAAGAGGAGGGGACATTGGGTTTTTAATTGCATAGTGACATGAAAACAGTTACAGAGAGAACCGCAAGACCAAGGAATATAAAATAATTAGATAGTGGGAAGAATAAATGGTATGATGAAACTGAGATATTAGGAAGGAGTTTGTTTTTGGGTCATAGAGATTGTGAGCAGAAGTATGAAAACAAAAGCTGGGTCTGCCTGACTCCACAACTGGTTCTGTTAAAAGAAAGAAACAACATTGTCTCCTGTGGAGATACACTAGCATTAATAAAGTGAGAGACTACAAAACATCTCAGGGTATGAAACTGGTTGGTTGTGCTGTGGAAACATTTAATGACAAAAACGGAATTACTAAAAAAAACAAAACTGGGAATATCATGATAATATGAACTAGTCAAGTTGATTCATAATAGTATGAATAAGGAGCAATGATTCATCATTGTGTATTTATACTATGAAAATCCTTACTCCCCTACCACCACCCTCACCACCTGTTCCCAGCCTCCAAGATGCCAACGAGTTTAGACACTTTACCACAAGCTTTTGACCAAGTGGCTAGCACTGCAATTGATAACAAATAGATAATTCACACTCTAATGTCAGTGCACAATAACTACAATTGACAGGCAGGATGGATTGAGTTGGTGTCAGTGACACAGGAGAAAGAAACTGAATAATAGAGGAAGTGGACACATTCCTGGATGCAAAGTAAAATGATATAATATATTCATAAAAATAGAATTACAAAACTGAGCACTAACCACACATTTTAAAATATGCATCTGTCTACAATCCCTCAAGTATAAAGAAAGTGACACTGAACACTTTCTGTGGAAAAATACCAATTCATCCTAAACTGAGAAATCTAACCACTTATTTTAAGCAACCTCAGCATCTATGTCATTTTTTTACACAGATACTTTCCTCAAGCTCTAATGGTTTCGTGGGTCCTGGGCTTATAATATTTATAACATGACTATGTTTTACATATAAAATATATTATCCAAACATGAGGAAGGCCACATAGAGTAGTGGTAGGAACAAAGAAACAGGGCCTAGAACACTAGAATCACAACATGTTTCTGACTACTTGGTATAATAGTGTCATTTGTGTATTAAGTATGTGTGAGGCCAGATGAAAGAAAATGCCATCCTGTGCAAAACGTTAAAATCTGTGTGAAGGAAAGGGATCAATAGAGCATGTTCACAATAACTCCCTCTGCAATATTCCACATTGAAAACAAGTCCCTACATTATTCAAAATGTATTTTCTCATATTTGAAAATGCATGATTATTAGCAAAACACAAAAGGAACAAACAAAGAAAAATATGTCAGCTGGTATCATTTAATATTTTCTGGTATTTGGATACATGTCATGCAGTCTTTTGTCTCTTTTTTGACTGTTCAGTATGAAATAGCAAATATTTTACATACCATAAAAATCTTCATGGATGAAACCACAGTAACTGAAAATCATCTCATTCAGTGCTGTCTTTGCCTTTCCAAGTATTTATCATACATATTTTATCAAGGGCTATATTTGAACATTATTTTTTTTTTCTAGCTATTGTGTCAATGTGACACCTACAATGGAGAAATAAATGATAGAATGCTAGAAATAACATTTACATCTTAGAATGTTAAATTTTGTGGGGACTGATAAGTTAAATGGAAACTGGGGTATTGGGACATAGTAAAATTAAAATTCTCATTCACTGAGTCCAGGTGGACCTTTGAATTCTTCATCCTAACACTCTTTCAGGGATGTCGATGAGGCTAGCCATGTCTCATGCTTTGAAAGAAAAATATTAATAATGCTTTAAGAAATCATCAGTGTGGGCTGAGAGATGGTTCGGTGGTTAAGAGCTCTGGCTGCTTTTCTAGAGTATCTGGGATGAATTCCCAGCACCCACATGGCAGCTTGAAACTGTCTGAAACTCCATTTCCAAGTTATCTGAAACCCTCACACAGTTATATATGCAGTCATAACACCAATGCGCAGAAAAAAATTTTATCATTGTAAAGTACATTTGTATATGTGTGTGTTGCCTGTCTCTGTAAAGTATATTTTGTGTGTATATGTGTTGCTGTATATATATCATTTCCACAACTCCCTCAACCTTCCAACCCCCAATGATTCGCACTCCTTCTCAATTTTCTGACTTCTTTTATAATATTGTTTTACACAAACACACAAACTTGCACATGTTACAGACCCAATTAATGTTGCTCATATGTACATATTCTTAGAACTGACTATTTGCAATTAGATAACCTATTGTAGGCTCAGAAGACTAATTCTGCCTCTTTCAGTAGCCACTGATTTCCTGTAGTTCTTCATTAATTGGTAGAGCCTTGTGTTATTTTCTCCATCTGCATTGGCATGTCAACTGGTGTTATCATTACACTCTTCTTGTTTAGGTGACCAAAATGTTAGGATTTCACTGGTGAAGCAGCACTGTCTTGTCTAGCAAACACTATATCTCAGCTGATATCCCACTCTGGTTCTCTGCCTTATACATTTTTTCTTGCCCCTCTTCCATGATGCCCTCTGAACTTCAGGTGTAGGTGTTGGAGATATATTGCTTGGGGCTAGTAACCCCACAGTGACCACACTATTCTCTACCTTTTGATCAGTTGTGGAAGTCTGTAGTAGCTTCCATCTTCTGCAAACGGAAGCTCCTTTGAGGAAGGAGTCTTGGAGCTCTACAGACCCATATCTGTAGGTTGGGCTTTGAAGGACATTGATATTTAACATAGAAGGGATATTGCAGTGTTCCTGTATGCCCAAGCTTTATATGTTGTCATTGTTGTCTAGGAATGTCATCAAAGATGGTTATGTAATTTTAGATTAATTATCAACCTTTAAAAATTCTGGAGCTCAATCTGAGAGACCAAAAGATTAAAAATCGGTGGCTATTATTTTAAAGTTTAAGGCCTGAACTAGCTGGGTGGAGACTTGTCCAGTAATGCCCTGAGGGGAAGAACTCACCTTACTGAATTCTTTCCCCACCCACTGGATATACAGTTGCTAGGGAACTGACCCACCCCTGAGGGAAGGACATCAGATCATTAATGGTTTGGGGACCTTCCTATAGCCAATCAATTCAAAATATAACATCCCCTTTGCCTTTCAACCAATAATATATGCTTGCCAGGCAGGAATCACCCCTGCTTTGGGCATGCTGGGAGGGACCAGAATCTTTAAATCACCCAACTAACCTGAGCACATGGCTCTCAGCTCTCACCACTTCAGTGGTGGGGAATGTGAGCCTAAGCTGCAGTTTGTAATGATTTGTAATAAAAAGATCCTCATGTGTTTTGCAACGTACTCGACTCCTAGTGGTGGTCTTTTGGGGTATCATGATTCAGGCACAACAAATCTATTCCTTTCTGGCATTTGTTAAGTAGGAGCAAAGCCTAAGGACATTAAATTTGCTTCCATTTCAGGGTGGATAATCCATTACAATTTTCTGTTATTTGTTTATAGGATTATTAGTCAAGTGTTCTAGGTTATGCAAATTCTCTTGATAATCATGAACTATAAACAGAATATAAATAATTGTGAGAGATGGAGAAAAGCTTCTACAGGGGATTGACAATTAGGAAGAATGGGGTTAGTGTAGGGGTTTGAGTGTATACCTTTTAGCCTGAGAGTAGGCCATGGTCAGTATCATGATGATAGTTCATTTCCATCAAGAAAACAAATAGTTTTTCTGGTGAAAATAAATGATTGTTAAAGCTTTGGGAAAACACTTCCTTTTAATATCAAAAGGCAGCTCAGAGGGGGGGGGGGGGGCGGGGATGAAGCGGAGGAACTCCTAAATCTGGATCAACCCTTGCTATGTCTCTAATAATCACTGAACTATGAATGGGGAGAGTATGCTGCTAGTAGTGCAACAAGGGGTACAGAAAATGTCTTGATATGTCAGTTACAAGAGAACAAAGTTAACAAGATGGACAAGTGCTTAAGTGAGGATTTACTAAAAGGAGTTTGGAAGATACAAAAATTTCAAGAAACATTACAGAGTAATAATTAGAATAAAACATTTTTAAGATCTCTACTTACCTCATTTAGATCCAATTAAAGAAATAAATAAGTAAGTAAAATAAACAGTAGCAGGGAAACATATCTTTTATAGTGCCATGCCAACCAGTAAATATTGAAGAAATGATATTTATTGCAGGTCTCTTTTGGGTAGTTACCATATTAATAATTATCACAAGCAAGGTTTAGCAATGGATGTTCAAACCATGGAAACCATTGCAATTAAGGAGTGGATATTTCTATAGTTTCAATACCACTACAAAGAAGATACAAAAATTTTAAAGAGAAATTGAGAATAAAAGATGAAAAGTCTGGGTAACTATACTTCATTTTAATCATGACATAATATAAATGTTACCAGTGATAAGGAAAGCAGAGAAGAAAACCTGCACTCACAGGCATACTTTATAGAATGTCTCAATGAAAGTATAAAATTTACTTAGATCATGAGGATTCCAAAGGATTAAATCATATTGAGGTATAGAGAGCTGCTTGTTTATCAAGTTGCTTTGTTATTGAGAATTAAGGTAAAAATGTGTTTTCACCTCAGCCTTTATCTTGAGAAAGAGATAAGCAGGATGTTTTGCCAAATTCCTTGTTTGTGTAACCTTGAACCATATCTGCAACAGGGAACTAATTTAAGGAAACAATCTTAGGAAAAAGAGAAAGCATCTTCAACAAATGGTGCTAGTGTAACTGGATGTATATATGTAAAAATAAATAAATAAATAAATAAGATTCTTATTTTTCACCCTGCACAACTCTAAAATCCAGGTGGATTAAGGACCTCAACATAAAACCGGACACACTAAACCTGTTAGAAGAAAAAATAAGGAAGAGCCTTGACCTCATTGGCACAGGAGACAAAAGCCTGAACAGAACACCAACAGCACAGAGCCTAAGATTAATAAATGGGACCTCATGAAACTGAAAAGCTTCTGTAAAGCAAAGGATGCTGTCGTTAGAATAAAACAATAGCCTACAGGCTGGGAAAAGATCTTCACCAACCCTACATCTGCCACAGGGCTAAAATCCAAAATATATAAAGAACTGAAGAAATTAAACAACAAACTAAGTAATCCAATTATAAAAATGGGGTATTGAGCTAAGCAGAGAATTCTAAACAGAGGAATATCAAATGGCAGAGAAACACTTAAAGAAATGCTCAACATCCTTAGTCATCAGGGCTAATGCAAATCAAAAAGACTCAGATTTCACCTTACACCCATCAGAATGGCTAAGATTAAAAACTCAATTGACAACACATGCTGGAGAGGATGTGGAGAAAGGGGAACCTCCTCCATTGCTGGTGTGAATGTAAACTTGTACAACCACTTTGGAACCCAGTGGCAGTTTCTCAGAAAATTAGGAATAGCGTTACCTCAAGATCCAGCTATACCACTCCTAGGCATATACCAAAAAGACGACCAACCATTCAATAAAGACATGTGCTCACCTATGTTCATAGCAGCTTTATTTGTAATAGGCAGAATATGGAAACAACCTAGATTTCCCTCACTGAAGGAATGGATACAGAAATTGTGGTATATTTACACAATGGAATAATACTCAGCTATTAAAAACAAGGAAATTATGAAATTTGCAGGTAAATGGTGGGAGCTAAAAAGATAATCTTGAGTGAAGTAACAGAGAAGTAGAAAGACACACATTTTATATACTCACTCATAAGTGGTTATTAGACATATACTATATGGTAAATATACTAAAATCTATACTACTAAAGGAGAGAAATAACAAGGAAGAGCCTAAGAAAGATGCTCAGATCTCATTCAGAAGAGCAAACACGATAGATCTCTGAAGCAGGAGATGACAGGGAACAGGACAGGAGCCTACCACAGAGGGCCTCTGAAGGACTCTACTGATGGAGGTATCAAAGCTGATGCTGAGACTCATAGCCAAACTTTGGGCAGAGTGTAGGGAATTTTATGAAAGAAGTGGGAGATAGAAAGAATCAGAGGGGAGAGGAGCTCCAAAAGGAGAACAGCAAGCCAAAAATACTGGGCTCAAGGGGCCCTGCAGAGATTGATACCCCAACCAAGACTGTGCATGGAGAGGACCTAAAACCCATGCTCAGATGTAGCCCATAGACTCAGTCTCGAAATGGGTCCCCTTGTAAGGGGACCAGGGGCTGTCTGTGGCATGAACTCAGTGTCAGGCTTTCTGATCATCTCCCCCTGGGGGGGGGGGGGGTAGGCTTACCAGGCCACAGAGAAAGACAATGCAACCAGTCATGATGAGACTTGATAGGCTAGGGTCAGATAGAAGGGGAGGAGGTCTTCCCTTATCAGTGGATTAGGGGAGGAGTACAGAGGGAGAAGAGGGATGGAGGGTAGTATTGGGAGGAGACAAGGGAGGGGGTACCACAGCCTGGATACAAATTGAATAAATTGTAATAAGTAATAAAAATATTTAAATATGGAAAAAGGAATGCTCAACATCCTTAGTCATTCGGGAAATGCAGATCACAATGATTTTAAGATTTTGCTTCACACCCATCAGAATGACTAAGATCAAAAACTCAAGGGATGATGCATGCAGAGATGTGGAGAAAGTGGAACCCTCCTCCATTGCTGGTGAGAATGTAACTTTGTACAACCACTTTGGAACTCAATCTGGTGCTTTCTCAGAAAATTAGGAATAGTGGTAACCCTCAAGATCCAGCTATACCACTCCTAGGCATATATTCAAAAGATATCCCACCATTCAATAAGGATGTTTACTCAACTATGTTTGTAGCAGCTTTATTTGTAATAGCCAGAATATGGAAACAACCTAGATGTCCCTCAATGGAGAAATGGATACAGAAAGTGTGGTACATTTACACAATGGAATACTTCTCAGTAATTAGAAACAAGGAAATCATGAAATTTGCAGGCAAATGGTGGGATCTAGAAAAGATCATCCTGAGTGAGGTAACCCAGAAGCAGAAAGACACTTTTGGTATATACTCATTTATAAGTGGATATTAGCCTTATAATATAGGATAAGATGCTCAATCCTCATTCAGAAGGGCAAACAGGATAGACATCGGAAGTGGAAGAAGACAAGGAACAGGACAGGAACCTTCCACAGAGGACCTCTGAAAGACTCTACCCACCATGGTATTGAAGAAGATACTGAGACTCATAAGCAAACTTTGGGCAGAGTGCCAGAATCCTTATGGAAGAAGACGGAGATAGAGAGACCTGGTGGGGACAGGAAGTCCACAAGAACAACAGAGCAAATAACTGGACCCAGGGGGTCCTACAGAGACTGATACTCCAACCATGGACCATGCATGAAGAGGATCTAGACCCCCTGTTCAAAGGAAGCCCATAGGCTGCTCAATTTCCAAGTGATTTCCCTAGTAAGAAAACTGTCTCTGACATGAATTCAGTGGCCAATTCTTCAATCACCTCTCCCTGGGCTAGGGGGCAGCCTTGTCAAGAAACAAAGGAAGATGATGCAACCACCCTTAATGAGACCTGGTAAGCTAGGGTCTGATAGAAGGCGAGGAGGTCCTCCCCTATGAGCAGACTAGGGAAAGGGCATAGAGAGAGAAGAAAGAGGGTTGGTGTGACTGGGAGGAGATGAGGGAAGGGGCTGCAGAGGGGATTCAAAGAAAATAAATTGTTATGAATAAATTATTCATTAATTAATTAAAAGTTTGGCTGTTCCATGAACCCATTTCTTGTACTGATGTGATGTTTTGCTTTGCCTATAAAAAGAAGCTGTTGAATAAACTTGTGGCTGCATGTTTTACTGTCAGTCCTCTCGAGGTGATCCCTTGTGTCTGGCTTTATTTCTTTCAATCCTCACTCCCCACTCAGGTACTGTTCCACTTTGCTGGCAGTCTCCAGCATTAACGAATATCCTGTAAAACGATGAAACTAGGGTCAAAGCTACTTATAAAAGAAATAACTTACTCTGGCTTTATTCTTTCAAGGTCTTAGATTCCATGTGCATGAATAGATAGCTAAGAGCTAGCATCTGGATTCACTACCAGGAGACAAGGGAGCATAATTAGAATGATATTTTGAAATGTTAAAACTGACCCCAGTGACACACCTACTAATTTTTCCTTTGCTTTTCAGAGGACCATGTATTCAAATATATGAGCCTGTGGGAGGCCCTATCATTCAAACCACCAAAGTGGTCACATGTCCAAGCTGAAGAGACTCTGCCTACATGAAGTCCAAAGAAAAAAAACAGGTTTATCTAAAGCTGCTGTTCCTTTTTTTTCATTCATTGACAGGAGGTTTCATTTTCTTGAATTTCAGACCAACCAATTTCAAGTTGTTTTTTTTTTTATATGGCAGTAAATTGAGTTTCTATTTTCATGGGAATGCATTATGTTTTGGTTGTAACTGCGAGACCACCCGCAAACAAAAGTAAGAGCAAGAAAATCAGCCATGTACCAAGGATTCAAGGCTTCTCAGAATCTGGAAACTTCTCTGTTAGGTAGTGGTGAGATTATCATTCCTCTTCTTCAATTTCCATCCATGTAACATACATGTAATAAAGATTTTCTTCCTCCGCAAAAAGCAGTCCATTACTGCACTTGCAAAATACAGCTTTCTCAGCATTCACAATGTCTTTGTAAATCCCCTCTCTTTACATAGATGAGTTACTAACTGCAGGGAGGTACTATCTGTTTATTTCATATCATTGTCTTTGAATTAGAAGCAAAGCATAGTCTGTTTACATTAGCAGAGATTATAATATTTTAAACTAACAACAGGTAATAACAGAGCTCTTCTTCATGACTCTCAGTCCACACTACAAACAGCTAGGAATGAATAAATCTGGCTTCATCCTTCATTGTAAACTTTTAAATTTTTTGGAGAAAAATCTTGAATTTGCAAAAATCTTCAGCTATTAGTAATAAAATGACTCTCAGTTTTACTATGTTAAAAGACATGTGTGTTCAGTTGGAGTTAAAATTTGGTATAAGATTCATAGATGTTAATTACTCTCATCATATAAACTAGATTTTTTTTTAATTATTTAGATCACAAAAGAAGTTTGCATTGAGTCAGATTTTGCATTAAGAATCAGATTTTGGCAAAGCAAGAGTCCAACGGGAATCATGCATGGAGAGGACCTAGATCCCCTGCTCAGATGTAGTTCATGGCAGCTCTGTCTCTATGGGGGTTCTCTAGTAAGGGGAGCAGGGACAGTCTCTGGCATGAACTCGGTTGCTTATTCTTTGATGACCTCTGCCTGGCCAGGTGACCTTTCTAGGCCCCAGAGAAAGAGGATCCAGACAGTCCTGATGAGATCTGATAGGCTAAGATCTCCCCTATCTTAGGGTAAGAAGGTGGGAGATAGGACTGGGAGTAGATGAGGGAGGAAGCTATAGTTTGGATACAAAGTGAATAAATTATAATTATTAATAATAAAAACATAATTATTATTCTCAAAAAAATCAGGCTAAATAAGAAAGATGTTTAATTATTAATGCAAGTGATTAATGGCTATTTTCCCTTCTTGAATTGAGACTTTTTGTTTCTTAGGTATTTTTTTTTTAATTTGTATTTTGATCCAGGCAGTAACTCTAATCTACAGAACCAAGAGCATGTTCTGTATTCTGAAAATTGCTTTGAAGGTACATATCTTAAAATAAATCAAGTTAAGATATAACCTTTGTTATTAGTTTTTAGCTCTACAGTAATAAACTGCAGTGAATGTGGCTGGATTCATTTCTCCTTTTGGAGATTTATTGGTGTTTTCTTTATAGCTTGATATATGAGCAATCATTGTAAATGTCCCATTGGCTCTTGAAAAGAAGGAGCAGAGCTTACATAGGATTTAGGAGTTGAAATATAATCACATAAAATAAACCTTATTAATATATTACTAGACCCATTTTTTGTTTACTTGCTCTGTCACAGACATTGTTAACGTTTTGCAATTATATTTGTGTTGATGACTATCTCTAGTTTTATTTCTTTTTGTATGTTAAATATTAAAAATTCTATGTTAAATATTTACCACCATGCTAGTTTTCTACCTTATGGCTTATGTTTCCAGTCAAATATAAATAAAGTAAAAATGCATTTATAAAAATATATTATATCTTACTTTAATTTCAGACATAATAGCTTATGTTAAACTTCATATGCCTATGTTAAGCATACATATAACTTTAATTTTTACATTTAGAAACTTGATTATCAAGCACCTAGGATTTCATCATAGTTTTCTATTTTTTTTTTTTTTACTATTTTTTTAAAAAAATTAGCCTCTCTGATTTATATTTGATCTTGGAGTCTACTAGAATATTATTAAAATTTCTACATTATTTTAAAAATTATAAATTTAAAAATTATAAATTATACATTTAAAAATTATAAATCTTTTTATCTTATTTTGTTTAGTTTTCTCTTTTTCTAGGCCATCTAGGACATTTGTATTGATCCATGTGTCTTGCGAATAATATGGAATTCATTTATAAATGAAATACATATTTGTAATATATGTTTATGTATGCACATATATTTTTAGGCTACTCTTAATATATTTTTAAACTAGAAATGCACTGAAATGTGACTTAAAGCAAATCATTCTAATTTAAGAGATTTAATTATTTTATTTAATGTGTATCAGTGTGTGCCTGAATGAATGTGTGTGTACTGCATGGGTACAGGCCAGAAGAGGTTGTTTGTTTCCTGGGAACTGGAGTTACAGATAATTGTGAGCTACTATGTAGGTACTCCGAAATGCTGAACCATTTCTCCTGAATATATCATTCTTATACACACAGTTTCGTGAGTTGACTGTATAGCCCATATGTCATGAAGTCTGAAAACATATAGAAATATCACACAAACATTTAATAAAATAGCAATAACTTATATGGATACAATCCTATGATCCATGACAGCAGGAAACCAGGTAAAGAAGAAGTATTCCAAGAGATCTGTCATATGTGGAATATAAACTATTTGATCTTAAGGAAGCTAGAAGTAGAATGCTGGTTACTAGAATCTTTGAGGAAGGGTGCTGGGAGAGAGGGGCAGAGAAAGGTTAGCCCATAAACACTTAATTATAGCTATATATTAAAATAAGTTCTTCCATCCCATTGATGGAGGATAACCAAAAATAATGATGTGCTGGATGTTTCAAAAAAAAAAGAAAGAGCTTTAAGTTTTCAAAGAAATAATTGAGAAAAAAAAAGCTATCCTTACTTAGACATTAATATATATGTTTATAATATATATGTATGTACGTACATATATATTATGCATACACAATTTTCAAGTGTGTATTAAAAAAAATAAGATATAGAAAGCAACCAAATATCAGGCATCAAGGGGAAATAGGATTCTGAAAGCAACATAGATCATGTCCTCCTCTTATATGTCCTATAAGGTATTAAATATTATTAATAAACAAAGATCAAGCATCGGTTGTTAGAACCATTACACTCTGCTCACTATCTCATAGCACCATGCCATGTCACTCACTCAACAGACCATAATGCATGTTCAATGCAGCTGCAGATCAGTGATCACAATCTTATTGTTATACTAAAAGTATATATGAAGTATGTGGTAGTCATGCAAAAGGAAACACAGCTTTGGCAATAAAATGTAGTTTAAAGATAATGAGAGGTCATAAAATTCTGTAAAACATTTTATTATTGTGTGTGTGTATATATTTGGATGAGAAAGTTGTATCCCGCAGCACACATGGGGAGGCTTTGTGGAATTGCTTCCCATACTCCACATTTATGTGGGTTCCAGGCATCAAGCTCAGTTAACCTTTCTTACATGGCAAGCACCTTTATCGAGTGAGCCATTTCACAGGCCCCTACAATTATTTTTAACATAAAGCATCGCAGTATTCTAAAATAAATCATCTGTCATGTCCTTCCTAGTCATCTTTCATGCAAATGGAACCATGCCGGTCATGTACAAAGCATGGCTATTTCATTCAGAACAGCGATTTCAAGATTTGTCTGTGTTGTTGCTTATATTCACATGTCCCTCGCTGAGGTTCAAGAGCATCACGCTGAGTGAGCAGATGCACGACCATTTTAACCCCATTATTTACCTCAAGCACATTTAGGTCTTCCCAATTTTTTGCTATTATACAAATAGGATGCTGTGACAATCTATGGACAAATTTCCCCCTATATACGGCCACATTTCTCCTGAGTAGTTTATGAAGTAGAATTGCTTCCAGGGGTGGACAGGCATCTAAAATCTATGTAGAGTGTTTTCAGTGTTGCCGTAATGGACCCATTTGCTTCACGTATCCATGTTTAGCAGGTGGAGGATGAGTGACCCTCGGGTCTCTGCAAACCTTTGAAGGTTCAGAAAAGTTAAAAGCATTTTTATTTTAATACTAGAATATATAATTTGGCTTTTTTTTCCCTATTGATAACTACAGGAAAATAACAAAAGCAATTTTAGATAAAAATAAATCTGCTAATATTTTTATATAATTGTACCTGTGTCAAAAACCACATACAAAGTTGCTGCTCTGTGTTTGTTTTTGTTTAATTTTTTTGTTTCGTTTTTTTACAATGGGAAAAAATTGAGTTGGAGAGACGGCTGGCTCAGAGGTTAAGAGCACTGGCTGCTCTTCCTGAGTTCAATTTCCAGCAACCACATGGTGCCTCATAACCTTTTGTAATGAGATCTGGTGCCCTCTTCTGGCATGCAGGCATACATGCAGACAGAACACTATACATAATAACTAAGTAAATCTTATTTCTTTTTTTTTAAGGAGGAAACAATGAAAACCAAATAGTGTAAAATCGTGACTGTCCTGGATGAATGTGCAAAAATGTATAATGCAACTAACTTAAAAACCTTGAGGACAACTAATTTGAATATTCTTTCTGACTTTATGAGAACTACACGTAACTCTGACACATTCTGAAACAAAATGGCTATTTTGACAAATATTACTATAACTATTAATGGCAATGTTTGCTTTTTTAAAACAACATTGTTTTTTCCAAAGCATAAATGGCTGTGTCTATTCACGATAAATACTTATTATATATCTTTTAAAATATAACAGTTTATCACATCACGAAAAAGAAAAATGGCTATGCTATCAGTCACAAAACTTCAACGTCTGGGTGAAATTTTGAAGCTCAGAAAACTTTTGCCTGCTTACCAGTACTTAAAGATGTATTTGAGGAAATGGATGATAACAGTACTATTTATAACTTTTGATATTACACAGTGAAATGTGTCAACTGTGAGAAATCTACATCAGTTAAGGAGCCAGCATTTGGGAGAAAAAGGTCTATAATAATATACAATGATGCTTGAATGAAAGATACATTCACAGTTTAAGACTGAGCAATGAATCGTCTTCATTATAAAAGAATGTGGGGAGTTTGTTGACCTAAAGTTTAGACTCCTAATGTGGCCTAAAGTTTCCTGTAAATTTAGTTGCTCAAAATGTTAAAAATTGTATCTTCCAGAGTTCTGCTTACTTATTTTTAGGCTTCATCTTCTATGTTTAGTTTCTAATGACCTTTCTTTACTAAGTCAGCCTGTTAATGTGACCAGTGTTTGTTAATTGCTGTCCTCACTCTTCCCCTCCCTCTTTCTTTTTCATTCATTTTCTTTCTCTATCTGTACATTACTATCTCTCCTGTATAGGGGACTGAACCTAAGGCCTTGTGCATCCTCTGCAAGCTCTCCTCAGTTGACATTATCCCATCTCTAATGGATTTCTAAATATTTATTTATTCTATAATAGTCCTTTGAATTTTTGATCATTCTTTCTCTCATGTTGATGTCCTATCACCCTTTTCAAACATATTTGTTAATTGCTAAATTCAACAACTGTGTTATGTGTTCATTTCTTCTATTATCTTTCATGGTTAATGATTCATGTGTGTAACAGTTTGGTTGTATACAGGGAACTGTAGATATCACTTTGAGGACCCTCCGAAGCTGATTTTCTTCCAAATATATATATTTGTACCTGTCAGAAAGACACTTATCTCTTTGATCATATATCTTTTTGAATTTGTAGTCTTCTTTATAGTGAATATGTCTTCTGACTTTACTGACCCATTAGCTAAGAAAGTTTTAGTACTAGGTTGACTTGTGGAAGTGTAGGGGTACACTGTACATAGTGTTGACTGAGCTTATCAATACTTCCTTCAAATCAATTTCTTCCTAGTATCAGGAATATTTTAAAATCCTGGCTTCCTAACTCCTGCTTGAATCAAGATTTATCAAATCTTTTTTTCTTTATGCTGACTGTTATTTTTAGATTTAAAATGAATGTGTGCTATGTCCGTGGTTTCATACGTGTGTATGAATGCTCTTTGAAACAAGAAGAGGGTGTGGGATCCTCTGGAGCTTATGTTATAGGTAGTGGTCAGCCTCCTGATATGGGTGCTGGGAACCAAACATATCCTTGACAAGAATAGCAAGGACACTTTTCTTCCCAGACATTTGTCTATCCCCTGCATGAGGATTTTAAAGCAACGTTCAATAGTTTGACCGACTTGAATTTAAATTGTTAGGTTTTGTATCAATGGTGTCCTCATATTTAAGTCATTTTTCCAACCTCCAGCAGCAATTGGAACTGATGACATGACTGCTCCATGGCATGGTTAAAGAGATGGTTTTTATTGTAAATATGAGAGAGAAAGAACAGCCAGAGGCACCTGGAAGTCTAGAGCAGAAAGAGAAAGAAGTAAACTGAAAATGGCCAGCATACCGGTTTTCTCCAGAACTGTCTTTGAAAGAGGAGAGAATAGCTCCAGAAAGAGGATAGAGCAAAGAAAGTGAGAGGGAGAAGGAAAGGGAAATGGGGATGAGGAGAAGGAGTGAGAAGGGGGAGAGGGAATAGAGAGAAGAGGAGCATGGAGTGGAGAGGGAGGGGTTGGGGTAAGAGAGGGTGAGCATGAACACAGGATGCTCATTGAACATATGACAGGAGTCTACTGAGCACATTTGAAAGACTCTAACTAGCAGTGTTTCCAAAGCAAAGACTCGTGACCAAACCTTTGGCAGAGTACAGGGAATCATAAGAAAGAAGGGGAGTTAGTCTGATGGGGAAAGGATAGGAGCTCCACAAGGACCAAAGATATCTGGGCACAGGGTCTTTTCTGAGACTGACATGCAACCAAGGACCATGTATGAATGTAACCTAGAACCTCTACTCAGATGTAGCCTGTGGTAGCTCAGTAACCAATTGGTTTCCCATAGTGAGGGGAACAAGGACTATTTCTAACAGGAACTCAATGACTGGCTCTTTGGTCTCCCCACCCCCCAAGGGAGGAGCAGTCCTGTTAGGCCACAGTGGAGAGCTTTGCAGCCAGTCCTGAAGATACCTGATAAAACAGGATCAGATGAATGGGGAGGAGGTCCCCCCATCAGTGGACTTGGAAAGGGGCACGGTGGAGATGAGGGAGGGAGGGAGGGACTGGGAGGGAATGAGGGATCGGGACACGGCTGGGATACAGAGTTAATAAAATGTAACTGATAAGAAAAAAATAAAATTCAAAAAAAAAAAAAAAAGAAAAGAAAAACAAGCAGCTAGGGGTGGTGGAAGACCTTGAGCAGGAGGGAGTTTAGGACTGGCAAGGAGGTGAAAGTGTTAGGAAACTACAGTGGACTCTGAAATGTGTAACAGGTACTTCTTGTACTGAGGAAGCCTGGGAAGCCAGCATGAGCTTTGATATGCTAAATCTCTTCTGTCCTGAGGTAAGGAGAAGTGCCACTGGTACGGGGAAGTGACTCAATTTGGTAGAGGAGAACCAGTTTCACGTGCTCCTTAGTAACTCTGGCTTTTATCTAACTGCTAGAAATACCTCTGTAGTCTGGGTGAACTCCTTCCTAGGTATTTGGACAGCCTTTTGGAGTTTGAGGATTTGCAGATTTATTTGGACCTAACACCCTTACCTCTGGCTTTTATTTTTGTAGCCTAGAATTTCAGGCTATTAGGAGCAAATCTTCAAGGTAAAAATTCTTAACCTTGCATTTTTCCTCCAGTAATTGTGCTTTTTATAGTTTCTGCCTGCTTATGTTTGTTTTGTGGCTTTAGACTATTTGATATTTTGTGCAAGATTTATTCATGTTAATAGTTATTGAATTAATGCAACACAGTATTTTCTGCTGTTTTCAAAACTAGAGATCCCCCGCTGATGAGACTAATTTTCTTTCAATTATGTTTATGTTATTACCAAAGAGAGTAGCAAAAATATTTGATATGTCATACTATTTCACAATTTTTATTTTATAAAATTTCTTGCTTTAATGTTTTTCATTATAATGCTTTTTAATAACTTGGCAAGCACTGAAAAAATAATACTCTCTCAGAAACAGAGAAAGATCGGGCCATGAGTAGCCATATAAGAGCACATCAGCGTCAGTTTTAATAATGTATAAATGATTAATGATATATATATGTATAACCCATGTGTGGCAAATCCTTGCTAACAAATGTCAGCAATGAGAAGGAGATTCAGTCCAATCCACATTCTCTGGGCTTCACCCAGTCAAGAGAAATCTGACCGAAGCAATTAGGATTCTACAGATGTAGTCCCATACCTACCTTTCTGTAAATCCACCAGTCTCCACCTTCAGGTGTTACAAAGTCACTATGCATAGTTCAGTGTGCTCAGTGTAGAAAGACCATATCTGACCATTATTATTACTTTTTGTATTAAATAATTTTATTAAAACAAAAAATTTTGTTCACTTTTCAATTACTTCATTGTATCTCACCGTTTTGATATGTCAAATATTTTCTAACCTAATATTTTGTGTGTGACCTAATTGATTTAATAAGTTACTTGTACCAGTATGGTTGGGGATATTATCAGAAATTCTATGGAATCCCTTCGTCACATGATAACAAGGAATCCGGATTCCCCTTTTGGGGTTCTTGGGCTCATTGACAAAAACACCATATGGAAAGACTCAAGAGGAGGCTTGAAGGAAAACTTAGGAGAATTTAAAGGAAAATCCCCAGGGCAAGCAAAGTGCCTGCATCATCAACTGCCTGCAGGAACACAGTGGAGAAGAGGGGTAAAAAAGCCCCACTGCTTGAGGTAGGCACTTGTGGAAGTCAGCCACAGGGTGGCTGGCAACCACATGGTGAGGAGTGCGGTTTAGAGAAATGACAGGGAAGCCGAAGTGTTAGATAAGCATCCTTAGAGATGGTGTAGAAGACAAAGAGAAGTTACATTCAAAGCAAAGAGCAATATGAAGGAGAAGGGCTAGGACTCTACAAGCTACTGTGCTATGAGGTATGGATTCTGGAAAGAAAAAGAGTATCCTCCCTTTGAAAGAAAGGATAAATACTCTTTGAGATTAACCTATATTCCTAGAGGTTATTTCATTTTTCTGGTGGATGGTCAGCAAGACACATGGTAGACCAGCCCATCTGGAATGTTGGGGCTTTTGCTAGGCTAGATAGTTCATTCTCCTAATCAGGAGAATATAATTTCCCCACTATGGGCCTTGAGTGCTGAGTCATGTTGTTCCATTTTCTCCAGCTGTTGCATTCTTCCTTTCTTCCATGTAAGCAATAAAACAGTGAATATAATGAAAAGTTGCTTCTTTGAAAATTTGAAAATATTGATGAACCAAATCAACTAAAAATAAGAGGAAAATACTAAAATTGACAAAATTATAAATGAAAAAGGAGACATTCATTACAAAAGATACTATCGGACTCCAGAAAATAATAAAGGTATACCTTAGAAACCTCTGTTTAAGGAAGTTGAAACATCTCAAAGAAATGGACATATCCCAGATCATATAACATAGCAAACTTAACTTAAAATGAGTTAAATAATTTATACATATCTATAATCAACAATGAGATTGAAACAATTAAGCCCTTATACCCCCCCAAAAAAGCCCAAGACCATATGGATTTACTGGAAAAGTCTATTAGAACTTTAGAGAAAAGTTAGTGAAGGCTTCCAAACTGTTTTTATGAAGCTGCTATTACCTTCATATAAAAATCAAATAAAGACAAATAAATAAGTAAATGACAAACTGATGTTCTTAATGAACACAGAGATATTATTCCTTTTATTTTTTTTGGAAAAAATTATCATCCTTCTTTATGCTTTAGACACATGAACCCTCTTCTCTGATTCACATTACACATACATATTGTGTGTAAAGTTCTTCTACCATATGTGTATAAAAGTTCTATATAATCAACATCTGGCATACACTACCACACTGTAGAGCCATTGATATATTTTCATAAGAGCACATGGTACACATGAACACACCCGCCAGTATGCATGGACTTATGGAGAGAAAATGTGTCATGTGGTTTTGTGAGGCCTGTGTAACTCCGTTTTGAAAAAGAAACGTTGTTTTAATGATAAATGACCTGGGCATGAACTCTAGTTTCAAAAAAGGAGAAAAATCCATAAAAATGTGCATCGACCACTCACTTCTGATAATATTTAACCATTATTCCTAGCAATGGCTAAAACAAACAAACAAAAAATTCCAATAAGTTTAGCAAAACAATTACAGTATGCAGACACATTCAGGTTTTATTACCTGATAGTTACTAAATGTCAATCAATCATAGACTGATCAAGTTGGAATCCCCCGAACCTTGCTGTAACCCCACTAAAACCCCTGCTGATTTAGAGTTGTGTGCTCTCCATCCTGATCCACTGAGGTGGTTGTGAGACCCTGCTTTAGCTTGAATAAAACAACCCTGCTATGTTTGCATAGGAATTGGCTCCTTGGTGATCTTCGGGGTCTCCACGATCTGGGCACAACAGCTTGTTCTACTATAACATTGGAATTTGTCATCTTGTTTGGCATAAAGGAGATATTATTTAATAATAAATGTTGACACTTGAATGAGCATGTGTTGGCAACTACCAGAGGGAACACTAACTCAAAATTCATAGAACTGGGATTTAGTCAAGCTTTAAACTTAACATCTGTCATTTTTTTCCTCCTCTCTGTTGTATAGTATTTATACAATGGTGGATGTCTATAAGCCACTGGTAATTTTTCTTCCAGCCTTAAAATCTAGTAAGTCTTTAAACTTATATATCCAATTATCAACATTTTCTCTGGACAATATAGTGATTTTGTATAACATTTTAACAAAAACTAGTTTTTTCAGGAAACAAAAATTTCTAGACTTGTAGCTTTTACTATCTTTTGCTTACATGTAAGAAGTGTCGTTTAGTTCATCTTGTGTTGAGAACAGCCCATCTGCATAAATATTTACTAAATGTCCATCAGTCATAGAACTATCAAGCTGGAATTCCCCAAACTTTGCTGTTTCTGTCAATACTTTATAGAGATGGCAACTGGGATGTATAGGAATAAAGCAATTTCTCCAAATTCACACATCATCTCTTAATGATGAAGTTAATATTTTAAAACAGCATTGAGTCAAGTCCAGCGCTGTGAACCAGTACAAGATGTTGCATTCAATGCTCTAGGAGGCTACATATCCACTTAAATATAAATCTTTTCTAAGACTCCTATGGTTTAGTCATGATCTGGAGAGAGGGAGTTATTGACCTGACAAAGGTATTTATATAGCAAGCAAACTAGAACTACAGGAACTGAGGGAATATAACCAAAGATATTTAATTACCTTTCTCCCACTTTTCCATATTTATATGTAGTAAAGGCAAAAATAAAATGTAATTGAAATGTTTACAAAGCTCAAAAACTAGTACTTAAGAAGAAAAGTTTAAAAAAAAAACAACTAAAATATTTCTGACTTCTTGCACTTAAGCTCTGCATTACCACAAGTAAGGATATTATTTATAAAATACAGCTGTAATAATGCTTCCTAGAGATTAGCATAGAGAATATATATCAGCAATAAAATCATAAATGCACTAGGCAGGTGCAATATCCTAGCTGTGTTCATTAATACAGTGGTATTTGGGTCTGGGTAGAACTTCAGTTGCAGAATAGCTTTTATCGTTTAATCTTTGTATTTAAGAATGGAATTAGAATAGTTTGTAGTGGTATGTTAAACTGTGTAAAAATCTTGATAGAGTTTAAGATTAAAATACTATGTATTCATTCCATTAAACTCGGGAAACACTGGCAAACAAAAGCAATGAAATCTATGATTTCACAGCTATAGGCAATGCTTGAACAGAGCACTGTGTGTGTGTGTGTGTGTGTGTGTGTGTGTGTGTGTGTGTGTATGTGCCTGTGTGTATTTCTATGTCAGAGGATTTGCTTGCAATGACATTAATGATACAAATATCATGTGACTATTCTCTCACTCCATCCATCACAGCGTCCCCACTTTTGGAATCCCTAAGTGTTCTGTCTATGGTGACAATTCACCACTTGAAAATATTCTCTAACTAAAGACACTTGATGTTGTTGCTGAAAAATCTATGTTAAGAGTTTCATCCTGACGTATCACTCAGTGACCATCTGGCTGTCTCCAAACTCAACCAACGTACAGAATGATTTATATAGATGAGGTTTCTTTAAGATTTTGCTCTGACTTCTTGGGTCAAAAGGACTCTAAGCCAAAGCAGAAAGAAGGAGCTTGGGTGACTTCAAAGATTTGAGTAAGCTCATTTAACTTTCTTGGTATTTTTTCCTATATACAACAAGGTGCTGCACATTTTATGAAATTATGTATATTCAAGTAGTTTTTATTTATGAAAAATCGTCATATTTTTATGTTTCAAAATAGTGACTCTCTTTTGTCTCTCTTAATGAAAACCTTGCTGCTGAATTCCAATTCTGATATTTTCTTAGATTATAATTTTCCTACATTATTAATTTTCTTTCCCCATTAATGTGGAACCTCAATTTAATTTTAGTCAATCATTGTCCCACAAGAGTATGCTTCCTTCCATCTCCTCAAGCTTGGCTTACATATTTTTCACAAGACCTGAGTTTCTGACCTAGTAGAGGAAACAAGAGAAACACTTCCTGATTTAGGTATAGAAAATGGCTTCTGAATAGGATGTCAGTAGGTCAGTAGTAAAGGACTTACTTAGTGTGCACAGGGTCATGAGTTCAATTTTGAGCAACACAAAAACTGACAGATAGGTCTGACAGGATGGGTTTATTTCAAATGCTTCTGCATATTAAAGGAAGCAATCAAGAGAGTAAAGAGTGAGAAGACAGGGGGTGGATCTTTACCAACAAATCACCTAAAGATGATTTGTAAGTTCCTGTCAAATGAGGATCATCTGAGCAAACAAACAAAAAAGAAATAACTAAGAAAAGCTAATACTGATCCTCTACTCTTAGAGCTGAGACTCTCTCTTGACCCTGTGTGATAAGTCTGGTAAACCTCTCTATTCCCGGGTCAGCAGGGTTTATAACTTTGTTTAGCATGAAGAGCCTTAAGAAAATGAAACTTTGGCCACTGTCACCCTTTAAGATTAAGGGATCAAAGCATCCTAGGGACTTGTGGCAGGCTGAAAACACGAGGTAAATTAAAGGGAAAGCAGAAAAGGAAAGCAGCCTCTATGGCGGAATGTGAGTGCAGTCTTTCACCAGCATGGAATCTCAAAAATATGCCAGAACCAGCAAAATTCTGGGGAAATTTACCCCATTTAGACAATATTCCCTTATCATGGAGAGGTATTTCCAGCAAAAATGTTAAAGTAGCAATGATCATGTTTAAGCCCAAAAAGTATAAATAAGTTTAACATTATGTTTTATCATCTGTAAACCTGTATTTAAAAAAAAATTACAAACTGTGAACTATATTTACAAGCAAAATGGGTCTTGAACTCTTATATACTGTAACTTTTGATCCTTTTAAAGCTTCATTTTAATCTTTTCAATCTAAAAATATTAATATACTTTCAAAAATGTTTTATAATTTCATTTACGGATAAAAATGTATTGAAAGATTTTGTAATCCCTTAAAGTCTGTAAGTAGGTGACATAAAAGCACACTACAATGCCATACATATATATTTTATTCTTTGTAAATACGAACAGTTAAGCCATTTAAATATGACCCTCTTTAGAAGTTCTTCAGTGTGTATTATTGTTATTTTTTATTAAATAATTTATTTATTAACTTTACATCCCAGTTGTAGCCCTCTTTCTCCTCTCCTTCCAGTCCCACCATCCTTCCCCCATTCTCACTTCCCTTTTCTTCAAGAACAGGGAGTCCATCTACCTACCTACACGAGCTCATCTGGTCTCATGAGGATTGAGTTCATTTTCTTCTCTTGTGGCCTGGCAAGGCAGTCCTGTCATGAGGAAGTGGTAAAATAGCAGGCAACAGAGTCCATGTCACAGATAGTTCCCACACCCCTCACTAGGGGACCTACATGAAGCCTGAGCTGCCCATCAGCAACATATATGCAGAGAACCCAGGTTTAGTCCATGCATGGTCCTTGGTTGGTGAGTCAGTCTCCATAGGCCCCTCTAGGCCCTTCTTGGTTGACTCTGTTGATCTTTTTGTAGAGCTCTTGTCAGTTCTATGTCTTTTTATCTTTTCCCCCACTTTTCCGCTAGACTCCCCATGCTTTGCCTGATGTTTGCCCTTTAGTCTCAGCAGCTGTTTTGAAATGTTGCTAGATGGAGCTTCACAGAAGACAACTCTGATAGGCTCTGTCTACAAGCAATGCAGAGTATCCTTAATAGTGTTAGGGGTTAGCTCTCTTCCATGGGGTAGGTCTTGAGTTAGACCAGGCATTGGGTGGATAGTCCCTCACTCTCTGTTCTACCTGTCCTATCTTTGTCCTTCCAGGTCTTGTAGGCAGGGTAAGTTTGAGGTCAATGTTTTTGTGGGTGGGTTGGTGTTCTCCTCCCTCCACTAGGAGTCTTATCTAGGTAGAGGGTGTTCTCTTCAGTCTCCATGATCCCTCCTACTAGTTTCAGCTAGAGTCCCCCTCATATTCTCCCAGAGACCTATTCTGACTTAGTTCTCCAGGTTGTCACAGAGATGGCCCCAACCACAGTTTCTCTTTTCTCTTCAGGCCTTCTGTCCTCCTAACACAGCTCCTACCAGGTCTGATATCCACCCTTATTTCTCTTTCCGTTCCCTCTTCTACTTTGTTTCTTTTTTTCAATCACTACCTTTGTCTATTCTATTTCCCCTTATGAGTGAAATTTAAGCATTCTTCCTTGGATACTCCTTGTTACTTATCTTCTTGGGGTCTGTGCATTGTAGTATATCTATCCTGTACTATACGGCTAAAATCGACTTATTGGTGAGTACATACCATGTCTGTCTTTCTGGGTATTATTGGTTCTCAAGCCAGTCTCAGCTTACCTTTCTTGTCTCTTTTGTTCTCTCTTTTCCCCTTGTTCTTAACATTTGTACTTAAATCTACAGTCACACATATTCTTCATAAACATCAACTTTGCTTCATAAAAAAGGACTCAAAAAATGAAATATCTAACAAACAACCAAATAATTAAATCAATACCTAAGCAAATAAACTGAGCAGATGTTTCTAAAGTGAAGTACAAAGGCCTTATAAATATGCAAAACAAATGTTTGATACTTTTAGCTACCAGAAAAAAAGCAATTCTAAAGAAACTGAACTTGCATTCACCCTACACAGTCTGGCTAGCTTCCCAAAAGCACTTGAGAAAAATGACAAGAAGATCTGGAGGAAACTGAACTCTCTACATTGCTGGTAGCAATGTAAACTAACACACCCACTGTGGAAATGAGTATGCAGGGTTTCTGCAACATATTAAAAGTTAATAACATATGATCCATCTCTAGAACACACACACACACCAAAAAATTCAAATTTATATACAATAGTGGTACTTACATGTTCATGTCTGTCTCTTTTACTATAAGCAAAGTTATTGAATAATTCTGTGGATGAAAGCATAGAAGGAATGTGAATGTGTAGTTACTGGATTTATCCACAAAGAAGAATGATGTGATGTCATTTTCAAAAACCATTAATAGAACTACATATGGCCACATTAAGCAAAATAATTCAGACCTGTAAAATCACGTGAAACATTTTTTCCTCTCTTAGGGAAGGTGTTGAAAGTAATATGTAGGTTATTATAAAAGATTTGGAAGCAGATAAGAATTGTAGGAGACAGGGTAACAGAGGGTATAAACACAAAAGATATGCAAACTTGAACCGCTCTGTGATATTGTAGTAGACTGTGGACTTAAAATGACATGAAAAGAGTCTAAGAGCCAGAGGAGATGAAGGACACCAATAAATTAGACCCTCTAACTCAACATGATAAAAGCACATGTGAACTCACAGAGACTGACTCAGCTTGCGCAAGGTCTGTGTGGATCTGCACCAGATGGGGTTCTAGAGCCAAAATGAGAGATGGACACAGGACCCACCTCTAACCCCAAAGCAATGTCCAATTGGTGACCACCCACAAATGAAAATTTAGTTTCTTCTAAGGGAGTTTCACTGGGAAAACAAACTGTGGTTAAGGGTAGGTTGCATCAGTAGATAGCCAATAGAAGACAAGCACCAGGACATGTTCAGAGGTCTTTTGTCTCACAAAGTCATATTAGGATTTTTGTTAGTTTTTTTCTATAATGTTGCTTTATTATTATTTTTGTATTTTTTTAATCTTTTGTCCTCTCTTTTTACCCTACAAGTGTTTTACATATATATCATAGTTTCCAGTTTAGTGCTTTTGTGGGATGCTTGAGTGTGTGGATGAATGGGCCTCTGTTTCTTGTGCCTTCTCTTGGGCTCTTTTCTTTCTTTTTGTTTGTTTTGTTGTTTTCCAAATATGATGTGTTAGTTTTTATTTAATCTTGTTGTTTGTTTTATTATATTATTTATATTTTTACATTATTTACCAAAGAAGATTGTTTGTTTTCTTTTTTCACTTTTAAATTATTATTATCTTTATTAATCAATTTATTTTATATCTCAATTGCATCTTGCCCTCCCCCATTTCCTCCCAGTTCCTCTAACTTCAACTCCCCACCAGCCATCCTCATGTCCTTGTCCTTCCTTTCTCCTCAGAATAGGCTCAGAATAAAAAGAGTCCTCCCATAGATATCAATCCATTTTGTCATACGAAGTTCTGGTAGGAGCAGGAGTATCTTCTCCTGTTGTGGCTAAGTTAGGAAGCCTAGGGGAAAGAAATGCAGAAGGGGTCAACAGAGTCAGAAACAGCTCTTGCTCCTGCTGTTAGAAGTCCCACTTGAAGACCTAGCTATACAACTATTATTTAGGTGCGAAGGGCCTACGTGTGCCCCATGTGTGCTCTGGTTTGGTAGTTCAGTCTCTGAGGATCCCTACATGCCCAGGTTATCTGGTTCTGTATGTTTTCTTATGGTGTCCTTTACCTCTGTGACTCCTTTTATTCTTTGCCCGCCTTGTTTATGGAATTCCCCAAGCTCCACCTAATATTTGGCTGTGCTCTGTTTGCAGTAGTTTCTGGGTGAAGCCTCTTTGATGACAGGGTGCCTGTCTGAAAGTATAGCAGAATTGCATTAATAGTGTGGAGGTGAGCTCTCATGGCCTGGGTCTCAAGCAGGGTCAGTCATTGGTCTTTCAGTCCCTTAATTTCTACTGTATCTTCACCCTTGCATATCTTGTTGGCAGGGGAAACTGTGGGCCTAATGTTCAATGGCTGGGTTGATGGGGCTGGGTTGGTGACCCAGTCTCTTTATTGGAAGTTGTTTCTGGTTACAGGAGATGACCATTTCATTTTCCTTATCCCCCATTGCTAGGAATCTTAGCTAAGATCACCCTTACAGATTTCTAGGAGTTTCCACTGTTCAAGATTTCTAGCTTGTTCCAGAGATGGCCCCCAACCCCACCTAGTAGAGTTCTGTCTCCCCTTACTTTTCCCTCAGTCCTCCCTCTACTTCATCCTTCCTGTTCACCTTTTCCACTTCCCTACACAGTTTCCTGCCTCCAGCCACCCATATGTTTATTTTATTTCTCCTTCTGAGTGAGAGTCAAGAGTCTCTTCCTTGAGCCCTCCTTGTTACTACTCTTCTTCGGTGTGGGGATTGTAGAATGGTTATCTTGTACTTTATAACTAATCCACTTATAGGTAAGTATCGTACCATGTTTACCTTTCTGGGCCTGGGTTACCACAATCAGCATGATCTTTCCTAGTTTCATCCATTTGCACACACATTTCATGATGTCCTTTGCTTTTAATAGCTGAATAATATTGCATTGTGTAAACGTACAACATTTTCTTTATTCATTGTTCAGTAGAGGGAAATCTAGTTCGTTTCCAGTTTTTTGTTATTAATGAATAGAGCTGTTATGAACATGGTTGAGCAAATGTCCTTATGATTTGGTAGAGCATCTTTTTCATATATGCCCAGGAATGGTAAGGCTGGGTCTTAAGGTAGAGCTATTCCCAATTTTCTGAGAAACCACCAAATTGATATCTAAGGTTTTTGTATAAGTTTACCTTCCCACTAGCATTGGCGGAATGTTCTCCTTTCTACACATCTTCACGAGCATGTGCTGTCACTCTAGTTTTTGTTCTTGGGCATTCTGACAGGTATAAGGTAGAATCTCAGAACCACTTTGATTTGCATTTCCCTTTAGTGCTTGTCAGCTGTTTGATATTCCTCTGTTGAGAGTTTTCAGTTTATATCTGTAACAAACTTTTTAATTGGGTTATTTGGTTTGTTGATGTTTATTTTTTTTTAGTTATTTATATATGTTTTATATTAGCTCCCTTGTCAGATATAGGATTGGTGAAGATATTTTTCTCCTTCTGTGGGCTCCCATTGTGTTTCGTTGATGGTTTCGTTTGCCTAATTGAGGTCTTTCAGTTTCATGGGGTTCCACTTATTAATTGCTGATCCTAGTGTCTGAGCTGTTGGTGTCCTTTCTGTTCAGAAGGTGGTCTCCAGTATCAGTGTGTTAGAGGCTGCTTCCTACTTTCTCTTCTTTCAGATTTAGTGTGTCCAGTTTTACGTTGAGGTTTTTTATGCATATGGACTTTAATTTTTTTTGCAGGTTGATGAACATAGATCTATTTGCATTCTTCTACCATCTGACATCCAAGTAGCACCATTCATTAGAAAAGCTGTTTTTATTCCATTTTGTAGTTCTAGCTTCTTCATCAAAAAGCAAGTTTCCATTGGTACATGGGTTTACTTCTGGATCTTCAATTTTTTTTGACCCACCTGTCTGGATTTATGCCAATACCATGTATTTTTTTATTACTATTGCTCTGTGTATTATAGCTTGAAGTCAAGGATGGTGATACCTCTGGAAGTTCTTTTATTGTACAAACCCAGGATTGTTTTAGCTATCCTGGATTTTTTATTTTTCCACATGAAGTTGAGTATTATTTTTTCAAGGTTTATAAAAAAAATTGTGTTGAAATTTTGATGGGAATTGTTTTGAATCCGTAGATTGCTTTCGGTAAGATAACCATTTTTACTATGTTAATCCTGCTGATCCATGAGTATGGGAGATATTTTCATCTTCTGATATATTTTTCAATTTCTTTCTTCAAAGACTTGAAGTTATTACCATACAGGTATTTCACTTACTTTGTTAGAATTACACCAAGATATTTTATTCTATATTATTTGTTGCTATTGTTAAGGATGTTGTTTCCTTAATTTTTTTTCTTAGTCTGTTTATCATTTGTATAAACGAGGGCTACTAATTTTTTTGGAGTAAATTTTATATCCAGCCACTTTGATGAAGGTGTTTATCAGCTCTAGGAGTACTCCGGTAGAAACTTTGAGGTCACTTTTTCATACTATTCTATCATCTTCGGATAGTGAAACTTTGACTTCTTTCTTTCCAATTTCTATTCCACTTGATAGCCTTCAGTTTTCTTATTGCTCTAGCTAGAACTTCAAGTACTATATTAAATAGATATGTAGAAAATGGGCAGTTCTCCTTCTCGGTCTGCTTGGCCACCTGAAATCTGTCACTTATTCTGTGGGAGGGAGGGCTCGCTTCCTCCCTAGAATTCCTTGCTGAACTCCCAGGATTTGACTGCTGGTCAGTCAGCCACCTCCTTCTGGTTGCTGCAAACTTTTGTCATTCTCAGGTCTGTTAGCATGGATCACTGCCTCCATCTTTCTAATACCACTCAGAAAGCAGCCAGCAGTTTCCAAAAGAGCCACAACTCCTCTGGGTCAGTCAGGGTTCTTGTAGTCTCCTGACTTGGGCTTAAGAGCCCTGAGCCCTCAGTACCTTGATGCCTTCTGGCCTGGTGCTGGCAGCCTAGCCTAAAAGAGTATAACACATTTTTGCTAAAACATATTTTCTCCTCTGAACTCCCAGGCTTGACCTGAGACTTCTGCCTTGGAATTTCAGTTCCAGATTTCATCTATTCCTGCCTGGCATTTATGTCTCTGAAGCACCCAGGTCTGTTATTGTTGGTGGTGGTGTTGTTGTTGTTGTTGTTGGTGGTGGTGGTGGTGGTGGTGGTGTGTATGTGTGTGTGTGTGTGTGTTGGGGGGCAGGGTCCTTCTATTGTTTTGTTTTGGCTGGTGTGAAATTATTTCTATCCTGTGTTTCCTGAGTGTAGTTAACCTCCTTGGATTGGAGTTTTCTTCTAGTATCTTCTGTAGGACTGGATTTACGGGTACATATTAGTTAAATATGGCTTTGTCATGAAATATCTTGTTTTCTCCCTTTATGATGACTGAAAGTTTTTCTAGATATAGTGGGTCTGGACTGATATCTGTGTATCTTAGTGTTGGCAAGATGTTTGCCCAGGCCCTTCTGGCTTTCCGAGTCTCTGTTGGGAAGTCAGGTATAATTCTGATAGAGCTGCCTTTATATATTACTTGCCCTTTTCCCCTTGTAGCTTTTCATATTATTTCTTTTGTTTTGTATATTTAGTGTTTTGATTATTACATGGTGGGAGGATTTTCATTTCTGTCCAAATCTATTTGGTTTTGGATAAGCTTCTTGTGTGTTTATTGGTATCTCCTTCAAGTCAGAGAAATTTTCTTCTATGAGTTTGTTGAGAATATTTTCTGGACTTTTGAGCAGGTAATCTTCTACTTCTATTTCTTTTATTCTTAGATTTGGTCTTTTCATAATGTCCCAGATTTCCTGAGTGTTTTGTTTCAGGAAATTTTAGATTTAACATTTTCTTTGATATGGGTTTCTTCTATCCTAGCTTCTTTGCCTGAGATTCTCTTCCAAATCTTATATTCTGTTGGTGATGCTTGTGTCTGTATTTCCTATTCTCTATCCTAGAAATTCCATCTCCAGGACTCCCTCTGTTTGTGGTTTTTTTATTGTTTTAATTTCCATTTTCAGGTCTTGGACAGTTTTATTCATCTCCTTTACTTTTACGATTTTTTTTCATTTTTTTTCTTTAAGAGATTTGTGCATTTCCTCTGTAAAGGCCTGTATCATCTTCATAAGATTGGATTTAAGGTTTTTTGTTTGTTTGTTTGTTTGTTTGTTTTGTTTTGTTTTTGGTGATTCAGCTGTGGCAAGATATCCAGAGCCTGAGGTAGTTTGATGGCTGGGCTCTCGTATTGCCAAATTGCCCTAGGTATTATTGATTGTGTTTTTATGCTGGCCTTCAGTCATCTGGGTTTTGCAGTTATTATTAATTTTGACGCTGATTTCAGAGTTTGTCTTTGTTGGATGGTGGTTTTTTGGATGTTTTCCCCTTTGGTTTCTGTTTCTTTTATCTCTACTGGCTTGATTGGCCTCAAGTCCTGGTGACTAATTAGTCTTCAGTTCCAATATGGTGTCTCCATTGAGGTTTTTGTGGCCTGAGGTTTTGCCTATGGCATTCTTAGTTCCAGTGTGGCCTGGGGTACCCAGTACTGATGAGTCTTCCAGAAAGCAGGCGGGTTGTGGGCTGGAAAATGGAGTCTAGGGAGTAGGATAAGGTTGATGGGTGTATTTAGGGGCTCATGGTGGGCAAGGATCTTGGACAGGGTCTTACCTGGGTGTCCTTTGCAGGCCTCCAGGAATGCAGGCAGTGTTGTGGGATAGGAAATGGAGCACAGGGTATGGGGTGAAGTTTACCACTCTTGGAATTCTTTTCAGAAGAGTTGGCAGGTAGACAGGAGCTTGGAGGGCAAAGGGTTTACCTGTCCCTGTGTCTGGCAGGCCTCCAAAAGCACAAGTTGTGGGGATGGAAAAGGAGCACAAGAAATGGGGTGCAGTTTATTGCTGTTGGAGGTACGATCAGAGGAGTTTACCTGTTTGTTTTCTAGTGAGAGACAGAAAGGGGATAGATCTGCAGAAGAGAGGATGTGGGGAGGAATTGAGAGGAGTAGAGGGAGAGAAAGTATAAAAGTAATGACAATTTTTTTTTAATTCAAAATATGTCAAAACTACCTTTGTGATAAAAATGCAGTGGTCAACACAGCCAAGAGCACCATAGGGACCCAGAAATGAGGGTAAGAGTTGACAGAGACATGGTGAGTTCAGAGACTCCAAGTTCACTTCAGGAATGTATGATTTTTATTTGTTTATTATATAAAAATGTTGTTTATATATTGTTTAGCTACCTGCTAAAGAGAGCCTTGCAGTCTGAACTTTATCAAGTTCTTTGACCCTTTATTTGAGTTTCATCTCCATGTCCCTGTCCTTGTGGTCCTGGTCTTGTTTTATTCCAGAGTACATTTTTCCTAGGCTATATCCTATGCCTACAGTTCTCTGCTTTGACATAGAAACATCAAGGCCAAGGTTTGTGTATAAGGAAGAAATTGCAGACCATCTGGACCCCAATACCAAGCCATGTGATAAATGATTAAAATAACATAATACTCACCCAATACTGCCAGCAACACTGTGCCTTCTCACTGGGTATTGAGTATTTTATAGTCATCATCTAACTTGTAGCATAGATTGACCAGACCATTGTTTCTAGCTTATGAACAGACAACTAGACTCAGAGGACACTATTGTCTTCCTTAAGGTTGTCTCAAAAATGGTGGCTCCAGGAGAAGAACCCATCTCTACCTGATTCCATGGAATACTAGTTTATCAGTTATAAAACAGTTAAATTGTTTTGTAACTCTTTCAAAATCAGCCACTTAAAAAATTGAGGCAGGACCTAAAAAAGCCCATGCCAGCCTCTTACTTTACTTTATGTTGAGGAAGACCTTCAATTTCTGGTTATGGTGTCTCCATTCCACAAAGTGCTTATATTATAGGTGTATCTGTCTTATTACTAGTTTATACAGTCCTTGAGCTCAACCGCAGGAATTCAAGCATGCTAAGCAAGAACTCAACAACCAGAGCCACAATCCCAGAACTTCAGAATCAGGTAAGTTTAACTTAACTGCTAACATTATTGGGCTTTATTCTAGACTTCCAGTATTTAGACATCCTAAACATTGCTGAGTTGAAGTGAAATCCCAGGAACGTCCCATCCTATTTGTCTGTTCATACCTCTAATAAATCAGTTCTCTATGTTACTAAATTGGCTTGTTTCTTTTTCTGGTGTTTAACAATATGCCTGGGAGTTGCTGAATTAACTTTGGGATGAAGTTCAAGTATTACAGGGATTTCCTAAACAAAAATGTTTTTCTTGTGTTTTAAGCAAGCAATGCCTAACAGAGTTATATCAAGCCTTCCGTTCAGATGAAGAATCAAAATTACCTGGTTTCACATCCTTGGGAACCTAAAATGTAATTGCCGTTTTATAATAAAATAGCTAATAATTAGATCTCCTGGTTGCTGATGATAGGAATAGATTTTGTTTATTAATCAAAGACTATAGAATTTTTGATCTAGTCAGAGTAGAAGATAAGCTTTTAGTGCCAATATCAGTTGTTGGCATACTGATTATTTTGTTTTCTGTATGTCTTCCCCTCCTAGATTGTAGCCCCAGGACACATCTGAGATTCACAGTACTCTGCCAGTGAACAACTTGCAATATGAAGTCTCCAGTCACACGATATTTTAGCATTTTGCCAGCCTCATTCTAGTTGGGGAGATAGCAATGAAAACTAACCACTTAAGTGTGGACAGACTGCACAGATTTCCCACATATGTCTCTTCCATCAGTCTCCAACAAGCCAAGAGAGCAGAGTCTCATATTTATAAGCTGAGTGGATTCAGATCAAAGATATCTTGACAATCTCACAAGTTTTATGTCATGATCAAAATTATATTCGCATGTGTAAGATTTTTAAACTGAAAGGTGTCCTGTAATTTAGAAAGTATTTTATGGATAATAGTACTCATTTATACTCACTGCTAGCTACCCACAGTGCCTCTGACCAGCCTATCATCAGCCTATTATACATGAACAGCAAATAAGGACAAACATAAAGTATCTTCTAAACATTTCACTCTTACAGGATTACTTATGAAAATCATCTGTATGAACTGATTAGATTCTGCCACAGATTTAATAAATATAATGAAGTCTATACACCTAAAGGAGATAAACAAGAAAGCAGACACGAGGTAAGATGATCAATCCTCACTTAGAAAGATAAATGAGATGTGCATTGGACATATGACAGGAGTCTACCACAGAAGGCATCTGAAAGAATCTACCAAGCAACGTTTCAAAACAGATACTAAGACTCATAACCAAACCTTAGGCAGAAGGGGAGTTAATATGACAGGGAAAGGATAGGAGCCCCACAAGGACCAAATATATCTGGTCACAGGGTTTTTTTCTGAAACTGTTTCTCCAATCAAGGACCATGTATGGATATAACCTAGAACCTTTACTAGGACGAAGCTCGTGGTACCTCAATAACCAATTGGTTTCCCATAGTAAGGGGAATAGGGACTATCTCTGACAGGAAATCAATGGCAGGCTCTTTGACTCCCCACCTCCCAAGGTAGGAGCAGTTCTGCTAGGCCACAGAGGAGGACTTCGCAGCCTGAAGATACCTGATAAAACAGGGTCAGAGGAAAGGGGAGGAGGTCCTCCCCAATCTGTGGACTTGGAAAGGGTCAGGAAGAAGCTGAGGGAGGGAGGTTGGGATTGGGAGGGAACAAGGGAGTGGGATACAGATGGGATACAGAGTTAATAAAATGTAACTAATAATAACAAACAATAAAAAAAGATTCTGCCACAAAACAACCATATTCATTGAAGAGATATAGCAAATAGTACTTATAATTTTCATTAAATTTAATGATTATAAAATCAATAACATATTTTGCTATTAAAAGTTTTGAAGGTCAGTGTTTATTGTTGACTCACATTGTAGGGTTCAGGCCCAGAACTTTCCTGTGATGACTCTCAGTGGCATTTGCCGCAGGAGAGTACAAAAGAGACATAACAGGACTGTGTCATCTTGTGAGACCCAGAAACTTATTTTGTGTTTTGATGAACTTTTCATATCACTTGATGATCTTCACATGCTGCTTTGCTTTCTCCTTTCTTAGCCTCGATAATTATACTGTCCTGTGAATTCAAAACTTATTTCCGGGGAAGTGCTTTTCTCAGACTCTTCTAAGATCTTATGGTGTTTTATTTTAGCTTCTCACTGAACCCCGACTCTCTTCTTTAGCAAATTTCCCTTGCCTGTAGTTGTGATTTTCAATTATTTGTTGCTCATTACTAATCAAACAGGGAAGCCTCCTCTAGGCCATAAACTGTTTTTTGTTCCTATTAGGATTGAAATCCCAAGTACCAGAAACTCCTTGCACATTGTGATTTTAGCTGATATTGCATGGAAACTACTCCTGTGAGCTAGGTATGTCTATCAGATGTCTACATAAATTATTCCCATTAATCTCAGGTAATATTTGCTTTCATTTAATTTTTTTCTACACATTCTTAGCTATGTTTTTTAGCATCTCAACAACAAAACATACATCTGATTTGAAAAAAAACAATGGTGAGTAATAGGCATAGTTATTTTTAATACAGTTATGACAACTATTCATTTAAATACAACTTTAAGAAATCAATTACCAAAGGATTTTATGTCATTTTCATACAAGCAGTTAATTTTTTTTTGACAGTGCAATATATCGTAAAAAAGAATTTCTACTACTTATGATCTGCTTTCCTCCATGTGAAAGGTAACAATCCAGGAACCTCACTTTGGCAATGACATCAATATTTGTATTACTTCAGGCAAACCTAAAAAACCATACTTCATATGTTTAGCATATATTCCTCAAATATGCATGAATGGTAGTTTCTGTGTTTACATATTGAGTAGGCAAAAAGTTCTACTTATGGCTTAAATTTTCCCTACAATATAGACCTATACCTTGATGTGGGCAATTAGACTATTTACTCATTATTTGGTTTATGTCTATTATAATTATATGTAACTTGAGTACCGTTGATTCACCTCCTTGGTCATTTCTCCCAATTTCTGTCAAATTTTAACCATGTGGATTTTCCCATCATTTTTTTTTCTTTTATCAATCTGTATTCATTTAAGCATGGAGAAAACTGTAAAATGGGAGCCAAAGATGTGACATAAATCTTCTCATTCTGCATCTTTCCCTGGATTCTGTGTTGGAGTAGTTCAATTTTGCATGCTTTAGAGGTTAGCAAGAGAAAAAAACTTCCCTATGTAATAAGTAACACTAAAATGTGTGAATGGCTGCAATCGTCTCTGTTACTAGAGGCTGTACTCGCCACTAGAAAGCCACTGAATATTTACTTTATTTTTCCCCTAAATCATGCAGAGATCTTTCCTCCAATGTCAGCTTCTGTCATCAGGTGTGTTTGTGCTTGCATGTGTGCATGTGTGTATGCGTGTGCATTCATTTTATGCTTTCGTGTGTGTGTGTGTGTTAGATCTACCTTGAAAATCAATCTCTCTTTTTTAAAGTTAGGCATAACATAATTTGGTTTTGGAAATAAGATCTCACTTATTCAAGGGCCTATAGATCTTTATGATACAGGAGATCTTGGGAAGACACATGAACAGAGTGCTTATCACAGTTTTTATTGAGAGAAGATATTCTTACCTGACTTATATCTATATATATATTTGCTGATTTTGAACTTACACTAAAGAAATAGCTCAGATGACGAAGAGGAAATATACTGTGAATGAACGAAACCAGCTAGCAAGGGGCTGGCTTGAGGATTCAAACATAGAAGTAGTCCCCAACACAGGACCAGTTGTCTTAGGAGGCTGGAGCTCCAGAAAGAGCTATTGTTGCATTCTTGTAGGAAACACAGAAAATTCCTACAGAAGGCATATATTTTCAACAAATGCAATGCTTAAGTCAATTGAAAGCCAAAAGTTGTAAGAAATTAAAATTGTACTCAGAGCCTTTTGGAACTGAAGGACCAGAGACCCAGCTACTTACTAGTCAGAGTATTGTGCTGTCTAACAGTGAAGAGACGAGTCTATGATGGACCAAGTTTCACAAACATTACAACATAGCTCCATCCTCTACTGGAGTAAAGTGAGCATGGCATTCACTATCTGCAAACTTGAGGGAAGCTGGAATGTTAGTAGCCATAACAAGCCCTTGAGCCACTGTACTTCATCTCTATATAATATCTGGCAAATAAACAAACAAGTAAAATGAGGCTTTTAGCTGAGGCATACTGCAATGTATTTTCATATCATTATAAGGCTATGGGTTCAATCTCTAGCACAGAAAAAAAATAAAGTCCTTAAAAATTGCTGCCCATGAAAAAAAAAAAACACTGATCATATAAATAAATACACAAATCATAGAAATCACAAAATATGTTTACAAATGAATCTGATATTTGAGGTACGTGACAAAGAACTAAAAATAACTGTCACTAGTGCCTTAACACAGGAAATCTGAAAAAAAAAAGAATGAAAAGGTAAACAATTTAAAGACAGAAAGGTAAAGTATACAATACTCAAGATGCAGTTCTAGCAGCTGAGACTAAAGTGTCTGAAGGTAAAAGATTATTCATGGAAATAATGAGGACATTCTAGGAATCCACATTGGCTGAGAAGAAATCATTTAAATGGGGCTCCAAAATCAGAAATAAAACAAGACACAGAAACAGACTTTGCCCAATTAAGGAAACAGTCCATCACAGGAATCTGCTGGAGGAAAAGCAAGGAAGTTATTCTTTTGTGTGTGTGTGTGATTAAATTTTTATTAATTACAGTTTGTTCACTTTGTATTCCAGCTGTAACCCCCTCCACCATCCCCTCCCAGTCTCATCCATCCTCCCTCTTCTTTTCCTATGCTCCTCCCCCAGTCAAATGATAGCGGAGGTCCTCCCCTCCCCTTCCATCTGACTCTAGTCTTCTTGATATGTAAAGTGCTGCATGTGGATTCTGTAAAAAATCCACTGACAAAATGAACAAACTGAGACTCATACTGTTTTCTAACTTTGTGTTTGTGCACTATCTGTGGCATAATATGTTTAGATTTCTCTGGACTCCTGAAAAATATTTGGTTATCTAAATCTTAGGGAATTCATTTTTGCCACTTCTTCCTCTAAAATAGTTTCATATCAATTATCATTTTAATTGTATATTATGTAGAATAATTGATATATTTCATATATGAATACTTTCTTTTAAGAAATGGGAGTTGGAGGCGGGGCAAGATGGCGGCGCCAGGAGGACTCTCATTCTGAGGAGCAGCACAGCAGGATTGGCACAGTAACCAGCAATCAGAACTCGTGGCCATAAAACACAAGTGATTGTGTTTCACAGGTGAGAGGATACCCCGTGGTGGGGGATTCAATCAGCTTTAACTCACCCGGCTAAACAGCAGAAGAGATCCCGGTTCCACCAGGCTCTTGGTCACCAGCCCAGAGCTACACGCCAGCACAATCTGGTCACGGTCCCAGATTGAACTGTGGGCCCACAGCACCATAGACTGGATTTCCCAGTCGAGAGATAACCCCACGGAGCAGGAAACAATTGGGACTGACCTCAGGTTACCCAGACATCCCTTGGAAAAGACTTGGGTTCCGTGGGCACCCCAAGAGCAAGCCCGGACCCAGAGCCGGGACCCAGGCGCCTGCACGGAGCCCTGCCTGCGCCCCTGATTCGCCGCCTCAGATAGAACTGTGGGCACCAGGGCACCAGGGCACCAGAGACTGCGTTTCACTGTCAGGTGCAAACCCACAGGGAGGGAAAGGGTTGGTCTGATCTCAGAGCACTCAGCCGACACCCCCACCCCGAAAAGGACTAGGGAAAATTACCCAGTAGAGGCAGCAGCCAAGGCTCCAAACGGCCAGAAAGGCGGAGCCACAAGCGGGCATCTGTGCCTGAGGGTTCTACTCGCCACCCCAGACAGAACACGGTCCCCAAAGCAAAGACTGGGTGTCTCTGGCAGGAGGAAACCCCCAGCGGAGGGGATCATCAGCTCTAACGCTTAGGACACCCAGCACCAAAACACTTCCTGGATTCACGCAGACTCTAGGCTCTAATGCAGGCAGGAGCACTGTGCTCAGCCGCCATTATTGAGTTCCCCTAGGGCACTGGGACACACAGCTGCATCCTCAGACCTACAAAAGCCAGAGAGCCATTACAGCAGCCCTCAGATACTGTGTCAAGGATCAACCAGTTATCCCTAGCTAGACTGTTAAAAATGTGGGAATCCCTGGTCCTTCAAGAGGGCTGCACCCACAGCGTCTGGACCAGAGCAGTGCCTGCAGCCGCCATCCCAGACAGAGACACACAGCTTCTGGTCCAGAGTGAGGCACCCAGCCTCCACACCAGAGCAGTGCCTCCAGGCGCCAACTCAACCTAGGTGCACATTCTCCAGATCCAGAGCAGAGCTATCAGCCTCTGGCCCAGAGACTTGCAGAGTGCACCTCGCACTTTCCCTGACAGAACTGTGTGCCCCAGGATAACAGAATGAGTTTCCCTGTTGGGAGAAAACCCCACAGCTAGGGAATCAGCAGGTTCTTCAAGAGGACTGTCACTGGAAATTTTGTGAGCAGCAGCACACTAAATTTATAACAAGAAACCCAGCACTGGGGCAGCTGTCTTGAGAACTTCTATGGGTAAGTGGAGATCCCCCCCCCTGCCTAACATAGACCACAGCTACTACTCAGGGCTATAAACCTGAGGTGAGCAGTGGCAACTCCTGAGAAACACTGGCCATACAGTGACCATAACCAAAAAGCAGAGAAGGACTCCTTCAGGAAAAATCATCTTCCGGCCAAGGGGATACTCCCTACCTCAGGACTCCAGAAAGCACAGAAACTAACAGCCATCACCTAAATCAGCCCAATGGGTAGAGGTCAGCATAAAGGCTCAACCAACAAAAGAGAGAGCAATATGGCATCTCCAGAAGCCAACCATCCAGAGGCGAACAGCCCTGAACAACGCAGCATAATAGAAAATCAAGAAGATGACCTTACATCTATGCTGATGAAGAGGATAATAGAGGAAACAAATAAAATACGTAAAGAATTAGAGGAAGATAAAACCAAACAGATCATGGCTATCTGTAAAGAAATGGAGGAAGATAAAGACAAGCAAATTAGAGCAGTCTGTGAAGAAATATGGGAAGATGCAGCCAAACAGCTTGTGGCCTTCAGAGAAGAAATAATTAAATCACTGAAAGAAATAAAAGAGACAGAGTTGAAGGAACTAAAAGGAAAAGAGGAAAATACAAGCAGACAGGTGAAGGAAGTAAATAAAACAACTCAAGACCTGAAGATAGAACTAGAAAAATTAAAGAAAACACAAATGGAGGAAATAATGGAGAGGAAGAATTTAGGGAAGAAAACAGGAACTACAGAGATAAGCATAACCAACAGAATACAAGAAATGGAAGAAAGAATCTCAGGTGTAGAAGATACAATGGAAGAAATCGATGTATCTGTCAAAGAAAATGTTAAATCCAAAAAATTCCTGACACAGACCGTCCAAGAAATCCAAGACAATATGAAAAGACAAAACCTAAGAATAATAGAAATAGAGGAAAAAGAAGACTCCCTTCTCCAAGGCCCAGAAAATATTTTCAACAAAATCATTGAAGAAAATTTCCCCAAATTAAAGGAGAAGCCAATAAGGATACATGAGGCCTACAGAACACCCAACAAATTTGACCAGAAAAGAAAATCCTCCCACCACATAATAATCAAAACAGTAAGTATACAGAACAAAGAAAAAATACTAAAAGCTGCAAGGGAAAAAGGCCAAGTAACATATAATGGCAAACCCATTAGAATCACACCTGACTTTTCAACAGAAACTATGAAAGCCAGAAGGGCCTGGACAGATATCATGCAGACCCTAAGAGAACACAGATGTCAGCCCAGGCTACTATACCCTGCAAAACTCTCAGTCCTCATGACCGAGAAAATAAGATATTCAATGACAAAAACAAATTTCAACAATACCTACACACAAATCCAGCATTACAGAAGACACTGGAAGGGAAAATACAACCCAAGAAAATTAGCTTCTGTCAAGAAAACACAGGAAATAATTAACCTTACTACAGTAAAACAAAAAGCAAGCAAGCACACAACCTTATGAACACAGCCAACATCAAAATCAAAGGATCTAACAGCCACTGGTCATTAATCTCTCTCAACATCAATGGACTCAACTCTCCAGTAAAAAGACACAGATTAACAGAATGGATACATAAACAAAATTCAGCAATCTGTTGCATACTATAAACACACCTAAGGCACAAATATAGACATTACCTGAGGGTAAAAGGTTGGAAGACGACTTTCTAAGCAAATGGACCCAAGAAACAAGCAGGAGTAGCCATTCTAATATCTAATAAAATAGACTTTCAACCAAAATTAATAAAAAGAGATGAGGAAGGACACTTCATACTCATCAAGGGAAAATTCCACCAGGAAGACATCACAATCCTGAACATCTATGCCCGAAATAAAAGAGCACCCACATTTGTAAAAGAAACATTGATAAAATTTAAACCACATATAGATCCCCACACATTAATAGTGGGAGACTTCAACACCCCACTCTCAACAAAGGACAGGTCAACAAAACAGAAATTAAACAAAGAAACAATATCACTGACAGAGGTCATGAATCAAATGGACCTCACAGACATTTACAGAACTTTACACCCAAACACAAAAGAATTTACCTTCTTCTCAGCACCTCATGGAACCTTCTCCAAAATAGACCATATAGTTGTTCACAAAGCAAGCCTCAACAGATACAAGAAGACTGAAATAATCCCTTGTATCCTGTCTGATCACCATGGAATAAAGCTGGACTTCAACAACAACAGAAATAGCAAAAAGCCTACACACACATGGAAACTGAACAACTTGTTACTAAATGACAGCTGGGTCAGAGAAGAAATAAAGAAAGAAATTAAAGTCTTTCTAGAACTCTATGAAAATAAAAACACAACATACCCAAACTTGTGGGACACAATGAAAGCAGTGCTAAGAGGAAAGTTCATAGCACTAAGTGCCTTCAAGAAGAAATTCGAGACAGCTCATTCAAGCAACTTAATGGCCCACTTAAAAACCCTAGAAAAAGAAGAAGCAGACACACCAAAAAGGAGTAGACGGCTGGAAATAATCAAACTCAGGGCTGAAATCAATCAATTGGAAACAAATAAAACAATTCAAAGAATCAATGAAACCAAGAGCTGGTTCTTTGAGAAAATCAACAAGATCGACAAACCCTTAGCCAAGCTAACTAAAAGACAAGAGACACCACCCAAATCAACAAAATCAGAAATGAAAAGGGGGACATAACTACAGACTGAGGAAATCCAAACAATCATTAGGACTAACTTCAAAAGTCTATACTCAACAAAATTTGAAAATCTAAATGAAATGGACAATTTTCTTGATCGATTTAACTTACCAAAGCTGAATCAGGACCAGGTAAATCAATTAAATAGTCCCATATCCCCCAAAGAAATAGAAGCAGTCATCAAAATTCTCCCATCCAAAAAAAGCCCAGGACCAGATGGCTTCAGCTCAGAATTCTACCATACCTTCAAAGAAGAGCTAACACCAATTCTCTTCAAACTATTCCACAAAACAGAAACAGAAGGAACATTACCAAACTCATTCTATGAAGCCACAGTCACCTTGGTACCTAAACCTCACAAAGACTCAACAAAGAAAGAGAATTTCAGGCCAATCTCCCTTATGAACATTGATGCAAAAATACTTAACAAAATACTTGCAAACCGAATCCAAGAACACATCAAAGATATTATCCACTATGACCAAGTAGGCTTCATCCCAGGTATGCTGGGGTGGTTCAATATACGGAAATCCATCAATGTGATCCACCATATTAACAAACTGAAAGAAAAAAACCACATGATAATCTCCCTAGATGCTGAAAAAGCATTTGACAAAATCCAACATCCATTCATGTTTAAAGTACTGGAGAGATCAGGGATACAAGGCACATATCATAACATAGTAAACCAATATACAGCAAGCCTATAGCCAACATCAAACTGAACGGAGAGAAACTTAAAGCAATCCCACTGAAATCAGGGACAAGACAAGGCTGCCCACTCTCTCCATATCTCTTCAACATAGTGCTGGAAGTCCTTGCTAGAGCAATAAGAGAGTTGAAGGAGATCAAGGGGATACAGATGGGAAAGGAAGAAGTCAAATTATCACTATTTGCAGATGATATGATAGTATGTATGAGTGACCCCAAAAACTCTACCAGGGAACTCCTACAGCTGATAAACACCTTCAGCAAAGTGGCCGGATACAAAATTAACTCAAAAAAATCAGTAGCCCTCCTGTATAGTAAAAACAAAAGGGCTGAGAAAGAAATTAGAGAAACAACACCATTCACAATAGCCACAAATGACATAAAGTACCTTGGTGCAACCCTAACCAAGCAAGTCAAAGACTTGTATGAAAAAAATTTCAAGTCTCTGAAGAAAGAATTAGAGGAAGATATGAGAAGATGGAAAGAACTCCCATGCTCATGGCTTGGCAGGATTAACATAGTAAAAATGGCCATCTTACCAAAAGCAATCTACAGATTTAATGCAACTCCCATCAAATTGCCAACACAATTCTTTACAGACCTGGAAACAAAAATTCTCAACTTCGTATGGAATAACAAGAAACCGAGAATTGCTAAAACAATCCTCTACAATAAAAGATCTTCTGGAGGTATCTCCATCCCTGATCTCAAGCTGTACTATAGAGCAACAGTTATAAAAAACTGCATGGTACTGGCATAGAAACAGAATGGTGGATCATTGGAATCGAACAGAAGACCCAGAAATAAACCCACACACTTACGGACACCTGATTTTTGACAAAGATGCCAAAACCATACAATGGAAAAAAGATAGCATCTTCAACAAATGGTGCTGGTCCAACTGGATGTCTATATGTAGAAAAATGAAAATAGATCCATACTTATCACCCTGCACAAAACTGAAGTCCAAGTGGATCAAAGACCTCAACATAAAACCAGACACATTAAATCGGCTAGAAAAAAAGTGGGGAATACCCTAGAACTCATTGGTACAGGAAAAAACTTCCTGAACAGAACACCAACAGCACAGGCTCTAAGAGCAACAATCAATAAATGGGACCTCATGAAATTGAAAAGCTTCTGTAAAGCAAAGGACACCATCATCAAAACAAAGCGACTCCCTACAGATTGGGAAAGAATCATCACCAACTCTTTATCTGACAGAGGACTCATATCCAGTATGTATAAAGAACTAAACAAGCTGAAAAGCAACAAACCAAGTAATCCACTTAAAAAATGGGGAACAGAGCTAAAGAGAGAATTCTCTGCAGAAGAATATCGAATGGCAGAGAAGCACTTAAAGAAATGCTCAACCTCATTAGCCATTAGGGAAATGCAAATCAAAACAACCCTGAGATTTCACCTTACACTCATCAGAATGGCCAAGATGAAAAACTCAAGGGACAACACATGCTGGAGAGGTTGTGGAGAAAGGGGAACCCTTCTCCACTGCTGGTGGGAATGTAAACTTGTACAACCACTCTGGAAATCAATCTGGCGCTTTTTCAGACAACTAGGAATAGCGCTTCCTCAAGATCCAGCCATACCACTCCTAGGCATATACCCAAAAGAGGCGCAAGTACACAAAAAGGACATTTGCTCAACCATGTTTGTAGCAGCTTTATTTGTAATAGCCTGAAGCTGGAAACAACCCAGATGCCCCTCAACTGAAGAATGGATGCAGAAACTGTGGTACATCTATACAATGGAGTATTACTCAGTAATGAAAAATAAGGAAATCATGAAATTTGCAGGTAAATGGTGGGACCTGGAAAGGATCATCCTGAGTGAGTTGTCCCAGAAGCAAAAAGACACGCATGGTATATACTCACTCATATAAACATACAACATAGAATAAACCCACTAAAATCTGTACATCTAAACAAACTAAGCAAAAGAGAGGACCCTAACTAAAATGTTCAATCCCCATTCTGAAAGGCAAAGAGAATGGACATCAGAAGAAAAAGAAAATAGGAAACCACCTCGGAACCTGCTACAGAGGGGCTCTAAAAAGCCAGAAGAATACAGGAAACAACCTTGGAATCTGCCACAGAGGGCCTCTGAAAGCCTCTGCAGTATAGACTGTCAAAGCAGATGCTGAGCCTGATGGCCAACTGATGGGCAGAGTAAATGGAATTTTATGTAAGAAGTGGGAAATAGTAAAAGCTGGAGAGGACGGGAACTCCACAAGCAGAGCAACAGAACAAGATAATTTGAACACAGGGAACTTCCCAGAGACTAATACTCCAACCAAGGTCTATTCGTGGAGATGACCTGGAACCCCTGCACAGATGTAACCCATGGCAGTTCAGTGTCCAAGTGGGTTACATAGTAATGGGAAGAGGGACTGCCTCTGACATAATCTGATTGGCCTGCTCTTTGATCACCTCCCTCTGAATGGAGAGCAACCTTACCAGGCCAATTAGAGGACAATGCAGCCAATTTTGATGAGAACTGATAGACTAAGAACAGAAAGGAGAAGAGGACCTCCTTTATCAGTGGACTTGGGGAGTGGCATGCATGTAGAAAGGGGAGGGAGGGTGGGATCGTGAGGGGAGGAGGGAGGGGCTTATGGGGGGATAGAAAATGAATAAAGTGTATTTTAATAAAAAATTAAAAAAAAGAATGAAAAAAAGAAATGGTAGTTATATTACTAGAATCATTTTACATTATTTATAAATGAGTTTAAATGTACATTTATACGTATGCAAATATTTCTAATTTTTTCAGAATATAACTTATAAGAATACAATACCATGAAATCACTATATATATTTATTTATAATAATTTCCCAACTAATTAGGTAGCTTAATCACCCCATATATTTTATATTGTTATAGTTTAACAATTAGAGAGTTTTGTTCATATGTTTCATGGTTGTTCCTTTTGAAGTGAAAAACTACAGTTGTAAACATAGGATAAAAACTTGGAAGCCTACTTTGGAAATGTAATATAAATAGTCAATTGAATAACACAAACTCACTTGATGGAATAGTCCAAAATAGATTTTTTCTATTTTATTTCTAAGGAAATACACTCAAGAGATATCACTAAAATAAATTTTCTTTCATTGTAATAAAAAATAACAAGATTCATATGATTCTATGAAGTTGGTTCCTTGGTAATATCAAATAAAATATAGGAAATTGAATTCACTTCATCCTAACATTTTTCCTTAAAATAGGATTCTTCAGAAAGTAGAAGCTTCTTGAAATTCTCCTAAGTTCTAGGAACCAATCAAAGCTAAAATGAAATGTGTTGAGTGTGAGTAGCATGGTAGTTATTAATGTCAGATGAATTAAATGGTGTTTATTATGCATTTTGAATTATTAAAAACTTACATATGCTCATTCTTGCTAAAATATCCATTTTCTGGTGATCTCACTTAATTTGGTGTATGGTGCCTCATAAAGACATTCCCATGACACAAGCAAAATAACAGGATTTTCCATTATCAGACAGTATTTAACTTTTTAAGAAAAGTCTGCACATTTTTTCACCTAGGAAAGCCATGTACTTTTATTGATTCGTAAAAATTCTGGATAAAAAAGTGAACCTTTTTTCTCATTTGAAAATTTTACACCATATCTTACATTTTTCTCATTGTATCACTAAACCTAACAAGACTTAGGATGACTTAGAGGCTTTGTTAAATACAGTGCTAGTGAAGAATTTCATATTTTTTAAAAAAAAATATTGCATATTTCCTCTCATCATATTGCCCTAATAAGCTAGAGATTTAAGACATCATGGTATAATTAACAGTTTATGTGTATTTATGACCATCAGAATCTGAATAACATCTTAGATAAAATCTACACATTGAGTGCAGCACTTTCAAAGGGCATTCTGTTTTTCCTTCTAGAGTTAATTTTAGCCAAACAATAGAAAACTTATATATTATGTAGCCTCTTTTGTATTCAAAGTACCTTTCTCAGATCACATATAGCAGCAGGAATAAATGCGTAAGGGCAGTTGCAGGAGTAATGGAATTATGCTGTGCTGTTTGACACTGTTGGATACTCTCATCAGTACTGCTCCAGGCAAGAAGGAAGAAAGCTTTTCACATGGAGAGAATAATGATAATTGGGGAAGAAGGTTCTCATTGCCTCGCACCAACACTGTATGACATAGTCTCACACAAGAGAACAATGAAACTGCTAACATTTTTTTTTTTTTATGGCATCCAGTCCCTTAATCTACTTGTCAGACAGACAAGATCAAGGAAGAACTCCTCATGCCTAAAGGGAGTGGAAACAGGTCAGGCAGACATTGTTTTCTTTCTTTATCATTCTTGCTATACATCTCTAAACCACCTGCTTTTTGTTGTTGTTGTTGTTAATTATTTATTGCTTTGTTACCCTAGCATTCATCACATTTTTTACTCTTTATCTTGTTTGGAGTTCACCTTACATGGGAAATTTCTTAGTTTGCAAAAGTTCTCATGACCATATTTGTTTTTCCTTTTAAAGTTTTAGCTTATTCCTTTAAAATCATGTGTATAAGTATATATGTATGTGCAGGTGTCTCTTGAGTGTCTGCATGCAGAAAAGACAGCACCAAATCATCTGGAACAGCTGTTTTAAGGAGTTGTGAACCATTTAACACGGGTTCTGGAACTTAACTCAAGTGCTCTGAAAAAATAGCAACTGTGCTTACTACTGAATGATCTCTCTAGCCCGCATGCTTGGTTTGCTTTTGATAAAACTTGAATTGCCATATTGTTTCCCATCCTACTTCCATCTGTTAAAATTTCCTTCCCCGAACCCCCATGTTTTATTGGCACAACATAGTCAGTGGCTTAAAGTCCTGACCGTACTCTACCGCAAACTTGATAAATCTATTCACTGATAAAAGTACATGGTTCTGTAGAAACACTTATCTTTCACTTTATTTTTGTGCTATTGTTGTTTTGTAGCACCCTAACATGTGTCTTTTGTCTGAGGACTTAAATTGGGCATGTTACCATTCAGTAGAAGATTACTTATAAGTGTCTTCTTTAGTTGGGTATATGAGAACAAGCCTTTATTGCCAGCACTAAGAGGCAGAGCAGGTGGATCTCCATAAATTCCAATCCATCCAAGTTGAAAAAGGGAGTTCTACACCATCCAGGTATGCAGTAAAAGATCCTGTATCAGGATTATCTAAATTAATTGCATACTAATTTATTTCCAGACTAAGACATTGGCTTCTAAATTAGGTTATAACCACTATGGTTTGATATCATGTATATTCTACATACAGAAACAGCATTCTGCACTGACACAGATGCCAGTAATTGAACCACAGCACAAGACATGTGTTCAGTCATCTAATGTCTCTCTCTTCATTACTGCAATTATTACAACTTAATTGATCTTGATAAAATGGGATGACTGCTTTGGAAAAAGCTAGCTCAATTCTTCTACTATCTTGAAAAGAAGTCATATCCTTTTGACTTAGGATGACAATGTTCCTCCAGATGAATAATAGCCCCTGTGTAAACAAGACAGAAAAGTGTTTTATCAGATCATGGATATTGTGACTACTTACCCATTGTAAATATCTCTAATAATTATTATGGCAAAATAAGAGCTATCCATGAACTACCTACTAAGCACCATCTCTCTCTCTCATAAAAACAATATAATCCTTCTTTATTTTTTCCCTCTCTTCCTTTCTTCCTTCTTTTCTATCTTCGATTTATTTACCAATTGTAGCCCCTTCCCATCTCTCTTCTTGGTCCCACACCCTCCCCATTCCTCCTGCTCCCTTCCCTTACTCCTCAGAAAAGGGGCACACCCCCCACCAACTCACCAGACAGCATCAAGTACCATCAGTACTAAACACAAAGGGATCAAAAGAAGGCAACAGAGTCCTTGTGGTGACAGCCTCTGCTCCCCTTACTAGGAAACCAACAGGAAGACCAGTCTGCCCGTAGGTTACATCTGTGTAGGGGGACTAGATCTTATCTCCAAGTGAATAAAACTTGTTTCACACTAGTTCTTGAGAGGTGATCCTACATGAGACTTCTAAGTCTTCTTTCATTGTTGATACACTGCTAGTTTGACATTAGTTGTAATGAGAATCCAATTTCAAATGTTAGTTTAAAATCTAAATCTACCCTCGGAATTATGACTTCTATTTTATCATTGCGTAATTAAGGCTCAAAGGGGTATTTTGTTATTCTTGTTATTTGCAGTACAATTGGCAAGTCAATTTTTTATAGTTTATTTCTCTTTCTTTCTTTCTTTCTTTCTTTCTTTCTTTCTTTCTTTCTTTCTTTCTTTCTTTCTTCATATCAATTTACTCACTTTGTATCCCAGCTGTAGCCCCCATCCATCTCCTCCCCTTCTATCTGACCCTAGCCTATCAGGTCTCATCAGAACTGTCTGCATAGTCTTCCTCTGTGGCCTGGGAAGGCTGTACACCCCCAGAGGGAGGTTATCAAAGAGCCAGCCACTGAGTTCATGTCAGAGGTAGCCCCTGCCCCACTTACTAGGGAACCCATTTGGAAACTGAGCAGTCTATGGGCTTCCTCTGAACAGGGGGTCTAGGTCCTCTCCATGAATGGTCCTTGGTTGGAGTATTGTTCTCTGCAGGACCCCCTGGGTCCATGTGTTTGGCTCTGTCGGTCTCCTTCTGGAGTTCCTGTTCCTTCCAGGACTTTCTATCTCCTTCTTCTTTCATAAGGATTCCAAAACTGTGCCCAAAGTTTGGCTATGAGTCTTAGTATCTCCTTTCACACCCTGATGGGTAGAGTCTTCCTGTAGCCCCCTGTGGAAGGTTCCTGTCCTGTTCCTCATCTTCCTTACTTATGATGTCTATCCTGTTTGCAAGTCAATTTTATGTGTAGCATTTTACTGTCGTCCTGTGACTTTCTTATAGTCTTCTCAGTATGAGTGATCTTTATAGGCTGTCCTTGACACTCAGTGTTTTTTAGTCAATTCTACTAAAATTTAATACCTTCTAATATTTTCATTGTATTGACTTTTTAGTAGAAATTGCCTGCATAATACTTTTTTTTCAGAAAATTGTTTTATTATGGGCCTGATGACAATGAGCACATAGTGCCACCTTTTCCTTTGTCATCAACACATAAACACTGATTATTTAACTTTCACATCCCAACTGACAAACTTAGCAGTAACCACAAGGAAATGACATTTCAGGAAGAAGGTATCAAAGGAAGTTTAAAATGTATCAGGGCATAAGGAGAAATATATTCTTTTTTTTTTTTTTTCTCAAAAGCATGACCAAATTGCATTTAGAAGTTTTGGTAGTTGTCTCTTTCAGGGATTATCATCAGCCAGTGCAGTTGGCTGTTTTCTTCTTCACAGGCAGAGCACATGTCCACCTATCTCTCCACGGTGATCGGTGATCTTGAACAGTTTCTACAATTGAACCATTTTCCTTGTTTGACTGCCTGTCTTGTTTCTGTAATCTGTTGTTATGGAAATGACTAAGATGTCAAAACATTCTTCAGTATGCTCCCATGGGAAAGGAGGAGAAAGGCTTTAGGCATCAAACTCTGAATGAGGTTTAGAGGCAAGCTAAAAACATACTTGGGTCTTGCACTTAAAAATCAAAACACATTTTGTGCTTGGCTGTGCTTTGATTTTCAAACCACTTCTCATGTTTGGACACGTACTGCTCTAGTGAAAGGGCCATGGATCCTATTTTCAATTGTTTACTATACACCCGTGAACCTGAATAAGTCAACGACACCATTTCTTGCTGCACACCAGGAATATCTCAACCACTGTGACTGACTTGACCAGCATAATAAAAATGAAATGAATCAAACCAGCTATTTGGAATAATAGACAGGCTAAATGGCTGATTAAAATGCCCATGCTCTGTCAATATCTTTCTACTCTTTTGTGACTATAGGCATTCATTTATTTTAATGTTTAACACTTGACCAAATGTAAGCCCATTGTTCTGAAATATATATTTCAGAGCCTACATGATTTGGTACAATTTGAATATATGCTTTGAAATGAATAATGTGATCTTCCAATTCTACGTTAAACACATGTTCCTATAAATAAATGCAATTATTCTCCCTTATTGCAGGGTTGAACGTCATGGTGGCAGTTTACCTAAAATTGCCTTTGTCTGCCTTTTGTAAACATTGACTATGTTGGCCTTTTGCAAATAATAAATCTAAGAATTCCACAAAAAAGAGTTAATTTTGAATTAAGAAAAGAAATAATGAAGGTATATAAGAAACATAGATCAAGGTGTTAAATATATAAGAAAGCTTATTTGTTATATGTCAATAGGGTGAGAAAAAGAAAAATTAGATATCTTGCTTCTACTTTATATTGTCCAGAAGTATGCTAGAATGCCATATGTTGAAAGGAAAACAGATAGAGAAATGGGATGGAGCAGAGTTACCCATCTACTGTATACTCCTTAGAGAGGCAGCTCTGACATGTCCAAATCTTTTGATTCGGTTCGTCTCCCGGTAACCTTTAATTGAGTCGCTATTGCTACTAAGCTGGTAGATAGGCTCAATCTTGGTAGACAGCAGCAGGTAATGAAGTCATCTGACATTTTCTAATAAAGAGAGTTTGCCATGGCTAATTAGCAGTGTGAGTCAGGTAGGGCAAAGGGCAGGACACTTTGTGGCTTAACAAGAAGTATTTAAGGAAGGAGTTTGTTGGATTGCAACCTTTCTTAGAGCACAGTTTCTTCAGTTGTAAAGTGGGATAATATAACCCTCAAATATGTTTTCTATGAAGAAACTGTGATTGTAATGGTACATGTTACAATCCTTTTAAAAGTTGAGGCTATTCATAGGTGTGACACTCTTGTCATTCTGTGGATATTTCCCCTTTGCTGTTATTTGTCAGTGTTTACATGTACATATGTACATAATTATTTGTCAGTATTTATATGTACATATGTGTTATTCATGTGACTATTATTTAGAAAACAAATGTTAGGAAAGATTAATACTTAAGTAAAATGCAATTTAAATCTTGGTTTTTGTTCATGCAAATTTGGTGGTTGTTTTTTTTAATGAAATTATTTCTGCACTAGCATGAACCTGTAAGGCAGAATTACCTTAGGCACTTCAAATTATTTCAAATATCTATTCCGTTATTTAGTTATGTTATTCTTCCTTTTGTTGAAATAGTATTCTATGGATTTATACCCAGGACATTTTCAGGTGATACTTAAAATAGTATCCTTGTATATCTTAGTTAAGGCTGTCTGTAAAAATGTTTCTACATGTAATCGCTTCTTAACTTTTTAACCTACAGTCAAGTCAAAAAGGGGTTTTAAATTATTGTTTTTTCCAGATTCTAAATAAAAGCCACAGGTCTCTTGTTGATTTAATTTGATAATTCATCACTTAAATTACAAAAATCTACCTTTTACTATAGAAAATTTTCATAAAGGTATTATTTATATTTTAGCCTAGTAGTTATTCATGATATTGTGAGATTCTCCCTCTGAAACTGTTTATAAATTATGCTACCAATTAATACTATTGCTGAGAAAAGGGATTTTATTTAAAATAACAATCCCTTAAAAACCATGAAACATGACATGAACTTAGTGGCTGCCTCTTTAATCACCTCTCCCTGATGGGAGGGCAGCCTTACCAGGCCACAGAGGAGAACAATATAGCCAGTCCAGATAAGACCTGATAAGCTAGGGTCAGATGGAAGGAAAGGAGGACCTCCCCTATCAGTGTACTTGGAGAGGGACAATGGGAAGAGATGAGAGAGGGTGGGTGGGATTGGGAGGGAATGAGGAAGGGTGCTACAGATGGGATATGAAGTGAATAAACTGTAAATAATATAAAAAAGAAATTTAATTTAAAAAAACTTGAAAAATGTCTTTTGAAATGAATTACATGTGAAGGTGGGGTGTTGTTAACATTTTTAACATCTGGTATTTGCTAGATACTGTGATAGAGAATTTCTAGATAATTCTCACAGCAGGCTTGGGATTATCCCACTTTATAAAGCAGGAAAATAATATTTGATGAGTTGAAAGTAGAGTGGAAGAGAGCATGTCTTCTTTCTCTGTAAGCTTTCCATTTTAGAATAGATGTGCACTGAAAGGAATGCTGTAAAGAAGTTTAGAATGTTCCTATATACCTCACATGAGCTTCATTCCTAAGATCTGCAGACCTGGTCGGTCAGCCATGGTGGAAATTCAGTCTCATTCTTTTAATCATCATTAATCATTCTCGTCTCTTTATTACATTAGTATAGTGTAATTGTAATATCTAATGAACCAAGATTGATACATTTTCTTCTTGTTTACATTTCATTCAGAATTCCTTAAGTTTGATCTGATGTCCTTTTGTCCCAGTACACATGCCATATTGCAAGCATCTCTTGGCTGGAACTAGTTCCCCAACATTTTTCTCAAGACTTGGACAGTTCTGAAAAATGCTTGTAATGTATTACATATTAATAGAATACATTTAAGTTGGGGTTTTACCATGGTTTTCTTATACTTACCTTGGGAATGAGGTTATGCAGAAGAATCCATCCATATAGGCATAGAACTATTCTCAGTCCAACACATCACCACACAGGCAAAAAGATATTTCAGTCTTTCGCTCTGATACACAGGTAGAGTATATGTTCTCTCAACACGACATCACCATTGATGATCAGCTTCAGTAAAAACTTGAACTTCCACCTGTAATGTTAGCTTCTTCATTTTACATTGTGTTGTGGAATCCACTACCTGCAGGCTGTGCAGAGTGGAGGAAAAGGATGTAGCTTATCCTCATCCTCATGAGGGGCACATAACTTGGGGTTTCTCTATTTTACAGAAGATTTGTCTCTTCTTTGGCATTCATTTTTTATGTGAACTTTCAGAAATGTAATTTACATTTGGGATTATAAAATCGGTCCCTACTACTTGTTCTGTTGGTAAGGTATTTTTGCTAAGGTATGAGCCATCTATTGACATGTTTGCTTTCTTGTGTGGACCTGGGAATAGAACATTTTAGCACTTCTTTGCTTTTGCTTCTACATAGATGAAACAAGTTATGGTTTCATTCACCTTCTTTTATCTTTAGAATCAGAAATGTCACCAAACAATCTTAGTATCTCTCCAGAGGCTGATTTGAGTGCTGAGACTTTCTCAGCTGGAAGGGAGAGGAAATGTGCCTGTGCATATGGTTCCATTCATTCATTTGTCTGTTCCCCATTTTCACTTCCTGTTTGCTAGCATAATATCTGTCTGTCTGTCTGTCTATCTATCACTTATGTTTAACTTATCCCATGCATATATTCTATATGCACCAATATTAAATAAAAAATATCCTGATGTCCTGACTCTGAGCTAGTTCCCAAGCATCCAATGAAGGAAGTCCACCTCTGTCAGCTTAACTGTTCTGTTTCATTACATGTGAGTAATGGGTTGATTACCAGTCTGTACTCACAAGAGCTGCTTTTATGGAGTAGGTTGTTTATGCATAATTTCTTTTTGTTTTCATAATCTTATAATTTCCACTTTTTTATAGTTACTTAAACTCAGACCCCTCAACCCTTTGCAGATAGTTCAGTCTACACAATTTAAATAAATGAATTTATAATTATTTTTGTCACAGTCTTTATTAATCCTAGAATTTTCTGAGTATCTAAATAGAATTATTTTTGCTTTAACTTTTACCCTTTGAACTTTAAAGTTCTACTTAATTTTAGTGAGTTATGTATCTGCCTTTATAGTATTATGAAAAATTGATAAAATGACCTTAAAAATCTCTTAGGTCTAACCTAAGAGAAAAATTTCCCTGCTCACAACCATGGGGACTATTGATGGTTCTTACTTATATACAGCTTTGTCTTTCTCAGAACTTCATATACATTAGAATAAATAATGTGTCCATTGCTTGTGTTTTTCACTGCTTGCTAGTTCACAGTGTTATGTAATTACTGGAGCATTTCTTCATTTCTTACTTCTTGTTTGTTTCCTTGTTCCCTATTTTCTTTCCTTCTCTCCCATCATTTCTTTTATGGGATATTAGGTATTCTTTATTGACCTCAAACTGACTCTGGACCCAAAGACAATAAACTTCAGATCCTCCTGTCTGCTCATCTTGAGCAGTGGGACTGCAGATGTGTTCCCTTCACATACAGTCAATGTGAGCTTAGGGATAGACTCTAAGGTTTCTTGTATGCGAGGCAAGGATGCTACCAATTTAACATGCCAAGTGCAGAGTTTGCTTATCTGTTATTCTACTGAAGGACAAAAAGGTTGATTCTCTTTGGGGGTTATTATAAATAAAACTATAAATGCTACTTGCAGGCTTTTTGTATGCATGAGTTTTCATATCAGGCTGGCAGACACTAAGGGTGCTGTTACTGAATTGCATGGTAAGACGATTTTAACTCTGTTAGAAACCATCAAAGCATCTTGAAAATCAGCTGCAGTGGTTTATATCCTGCTAGAAATGATTAATGATAAAGCCAGTTTTTAGAATTTAGGGACTGCGAGGACATAAGGGAGTTGGCAACAGCTAGGATACAAAGTGAAAAAATTGTAATAAATAATAATAATAAAGAAAAAAAAATTAAAGTTAGCTAGTGTGGTAGGTATGTTGTGATATTTTACACTATATTTGTATTTCTGCAGTGACAGATACTTTTAAGCATATGTTTTAATTTAAATGAAGTTTATATTTTAAAAAAGCTAAAATCACTGCAAAATTTCTCAGAAAATATGGCGAGTTACCATATGGCTCCTACCCTTGCCCATAGATAGCCTTCTATACTCTTAGTTTTCCATATAAGAGCAGTGCCTTTATTGTCACTGAAAAGCTTACATTAGTGCTCTCTCTTGGTGCCATGTGTATTTTCACAAGCCTATATGGTTTGTGCAATTCTTCCCTGTGGCATCTGTTTGGCATCTGGGCACCTCTCATTGTAGAACATTGTCTTGGTGCACACGAGGTGCTGAGCTCAACACCCAGTGAGGTGTAAAAAGTGGAAGTTTAAATTAGGTACTTGAATTTGTTTTTAAAAGGACATCTATGTAGGCTGTAAGGCACTTGAAAATAAAAAGTGTTCAACAACTCTATGGTGGGAAAGGAGGCCTGTCAATCAAAATCACTATAAGAAACCATTTCCTCCAGTGAAGATGGCTCTTTTCTGAAAGATTGCTCAAATCAACAACTATCCACAAGCATGGGTGAATAAATGCATGAGCACTTTGAGTATTGATATACATCAGCACAGCCATTAAAGAAAAAGTATGGAAGTTCCTCAAAAAATTAAAAACTCTAGAATTGTATGGAGCTGTAGTCTTGCTCCTGAGGGTGTTTCCAAAACAAATGCTGTCCAGAATTTAATGAAAGTCAACTGTACCATGTCAACTTCAGCAAAACAGCTCTTCAAAACAATGAATGAAATACTATTCAGTCATAAAGAGAATTTTTATTCCTGCCTTTGAAAGTAACATGGATGAATCCATTATGTTGAATAACAGAGACACAGAAAGACAAGTACAGTTTTGTCTTCTGATCTGTGGAATCTACCCTTGATCCCAGAGACAGATTTTGGGAACAGTTTTATGGTGAGTAGGGACCATTGAAAATAGGAGAAGGAGGAGTGATCAGGTTAAATGATCAAAGGCTACAGAGGTGTGAGTGTGTGCTGTCTATTTCTGGGTTGTCAACGTGACTCCATTTGGAATTAACAAAAATCCAAAAACCTGCAAAGATATTTTTCTTAACTAAATAATTTGAAGTGAGAAGATTCACTTCTAATATATGTCTCTGAGGTGAGAAGATCTACCTATAATCTGGATCACACCTTCTGTTGGCAGCCTACTTGAAAGAAGGAAAAAGGGCGCTTTCTCTTTTTGCCTGTTTTCACCCTCCCTAACAAACCCATTCCTTTTCTGTAGGTAGAACCTGTTTCTACCGAAGACTAATTGAGACATCTATCTATCTATCTATCTATCTATCTATCTATCTATCTATCTATCTATACATCTATACATCATCCATATTTAAATGTATCTCTATAGATATTCATTCTATTAAGTTCTATGACTCTAGAGAACTCTGAATGGTATAGATTGTGATGGATATGGATAGAGAGAGGGTAATCAGTAAGTAGTAAGATAGGGCTGGATAGGAACAAGTCCCTTATAGGCTGCTCTTGGTTGGATAACTGTACATAGCTTAAAGTGGACTCTACATTTTATGAAGTAAGATGAAACAATCTGGAAACTTTTTGCAATAGAGAAACAATATGCAAGAAGCGAAATATGCTTAGTTCAATTAAAACATTGAGCACTGGAGACATGTATGGAGATATGTGTAATTCTACACTAATATGTGAATTCTTCAAATTTTTTATCTACCAGAAACTAATTTGAAACAAAATATTAGGACTGTATTTTTTTCCTTCAGTTTTACCATATTTAAAATGGTACAGCTGGGACACAGAGTTAACAAAATGTAACTAAAAAGAAAAATAAAATAAAAAATAAAATAAAATGGTACAGAGAGAATGAATGCTTTATTTCTTTCTGACCTTTTAGAAATTCTATTTGTGTTAAAACTTCATTTATGAGAGAGACAGAGAGATTGGGAGAAAAGAGATAGAAAGATAGAGAGAGAAATAAGTGTGAGAGAGAGAACATGTATATGCCACAGCAAACATACAGAGGACAAAAGACAACTTTCTGGAATCATTCTTTCCTTCCAACCATGTAGGTTCTGGCAATCAAATTCAGGTTGTCAGGCCTGGTAGTAAGCATCTTTACCTGATAAACTTTCTCTGCTGTCTGATTTCCTCATAAAATTTTGGTCAGTATTTTTGAAACCAAGTACTAATTAATTTATGGCTTTCATGTAATTTGTGTTTGTTTTGGTCCTCATGCAATTGTTAATGCTGGGTACAGAAGGAGTGTGTGGCAATAGCTTTGCTAATAGAACAGTACAGGCAGGCACTGTGTATTTCAAGTATCTACTGAAATGTGCTTGTACTACCCTGACAGTGACTCAATTGCCAGCCAGGGTTAACTAGGGTATCTAAACCTATTTGTTTAGCTACAAAACTCAAGATTAAGATTAGAGTTAAATTAGCTCCAGAAACAAGATTTATTTCTACCCTGGCAAAACTCCACATTACACAACCGACTTAGACTTTATCAGAGCTTCTTTTCTTTTTGATATACGTTGCCTTTCCAATTTCTAGAAAAAAGGTTGCATGCTTTGCCTGAAAGATCCCATCAATGATTTGCCTAGGTTGATTGATTTGCCTAGGTTGATTGATTTGTGATGAATCTCTACTCAGGCTGACAGTCCAAGATTTCTCCACTAACAAAATTTCTGATGTCTTTCTTAAATCATTTGCAATTATCAATGTTAATTTGCAAATAACAATGACCCTTGTTATTAGTTTTAAACACTGGAAGACTCAGCTGATTTTCCTTGTGATCAGAAATGTTATAATGGAAACATCAAATGTCCCTAAAGAGATAGGGACTCTGATCCTGACTTCCATTGAAACATCATCTTTATTGACAATTTTGATTAGCAATATTAGAATGTGATCTATGCATTATGAAACGGTTACCACAATGGAATTCAGCGATTAGGTGTTTAGAGCTGTCACAGAAATCACAATGGGATGATAAATTGAGAGATTTTGAGATGCTATCTTCTTTCCCTTGTTAGAAAAGTGCTCTTGTAGGACTTCCCATGTTTCTTTACTGCTACTTAATTATATATAACTCATACCTGTCTTCTTTCACTGTTTGGAACTAATTTTAATGAAATATTCTAAGGCAGAATGTTGAATTTCAGAAATCATAATACAATAAAAGAAGAAAACAAGTTGGTCCTCTTTCCACTAGCATAAACTATCCTATGACAAAAACAGATTTATTTACTTAGCAGTCTTGCAAGTAAATGTCCTTAATTGGTTGGCCTCATTACTCTTGTGAGAGTGTTGGAAGTTCACAGCAGGAGACTGAGGCTGAATGAAACTATTCATCTCACAGTAAAAGAAAAAAAGGGGAACGTGGGTTAACTTGGGGGGGGTCTCCCTGTTCCATCCAAAAATATGTTTCCAATAAACTGAAGTTTACCTGGAGAAAGCATAGTCACAAAGTTTGACTCATTAAAGACCTTTTCTTTGTTGATTAAATATAAGAGATTACCCATTTATATGAGTCAAATAGTAACAATACCCATCATCAGAGAAGCCACTTCCACAGATAAGGACAATGAAGACTAAGTAGGCATGTATGTGAGTGTTCCCAACACACACACACATATATGTTTATGTATATGTATGTATGTATATATATATATATACAGGTAAAAAGTGGTTGTCAGGGCCAGCATTCCAAGGAAATTCCCTCCATTTAGAAAGTCTTGCTCTTTAACTCACATATTCTAGTGAAATGTTTAACATTTGAACAATGATGCAGAATTGCTTGGAAACAATCCATGCTTAGTTTTGCATATCAAGTCAGACATACCACAGTGAAACAAAGATGACAAAGCAAAAAGTAAACAAGGAATAACAGCCTTTGTGATATGATAAACTTAATCCCTACCTCTTACACAGGGAAAATTACCAAAATTACCAAATTCTGAAAGTCTGCCATACTTCTGGTATGTATGTTAGCCATCCGTTATTGCAGTAATGTATAATCTCTCACTTAGCTTAGAATCTCAGAGCTTTAATATTGCCTAGTTCTGATGCAGATCTCTCTGAGCTAAAATCAAGATGGATACTGGCTTGCTTATTCCTGGGCCTTAGAGGAAATAACCTATTTCCTTACTATTACTAGCTTTTCCAGCTCTTGCCTGTGGCTTCCTGTCTCTGTCTTCAAACACAACATTGTGGCAAGTGTATTTCTCCATAACCACATTTGGCTCTAGCCAGATTCAGGAAATATTTTATGATTTTAAAGATCCACTTGGTCAGACTGGTGCTGTATGGAGAACCTTAATATCCCAGTAATTTATTACAGAAAAATCATACTGTGAATTCACAGTCTCGGACATCAGGACAGGGTGTCTTTGGGAGAGCTATTATTCCTCTCCCCACCAAATAAAACACTTTGCAAACACCGTGAGATCAGCTATGAGACTGCAGGGTAAATACAGGCAACATGGCAAAGGCTAACCTCAGAGCAAGATCGCGCTCTGAACATTAAAGGGATGTTTTCAAACGAGACCAATCTTTCTCATCCTACAACTGTGAACATATTTCCCTTACCTAGAGCTCCATCAGGGCTTCTTTTCTATCCTTTCTGTGAAGTGTCAGCCATGTTAAAAGTTGGAACATGGGGACACAAAGACACCATAGGATCTATCTTTGCCAGATCCTGAACAATTCTCTCTTTAATCTATGAAGCAAGCTGCTCCTGGAGGGATGAAAGTCAGTGTGAACTGATCATCCTTGGGAATAAATGGCCTTTCAGCATTTGGAAGGAACAAGATTCTATGGCTAATTCTATGGAGTTCTGATCAATAACTGGCATCATATTCTTCAAAGAAACCCTTTTCCAGTATTTACCTACAGAGGACTCTACCCTACATACCTTCCACACACAAAGAAGTTTCGGTTTAGCTTTTGAATTAAGGGAAAAGAGGTTTGGCACAAGAAATGGCTAATAGGATCTACTTGACTCCCATTTCTTCTAAGTTATGACTAAAAGCAACAACAAATACCCAAAGAGCTCATAGAGTAAACACTGCTAGGCACTTCACAATGTCCTCCTAGGCACCTTAAGCACCAGAAACCCTCAGAAATACACACGTGTGTTCTCTCCTAACAACCTCCCATTCAAAAATGGATTGCTAACCTTTATATTTAAGGGGGTTTTCTGTAAAATACAACGAAACTATTCAATTTATCATCCCAGAGAAAAACTGTCATACTGTCACAGAGCAGAGAATAGCCAATTGCTAATATCAAATGCTGTGAAAATGGTGCTGCTCAAAGTTCCCTGGGAGTGACCCAATTTTGCAGCAGAGCACAAGTAGGATGGGCAGATTATACTAGAACAATACCACTGAAATGTTAAATTCAGTGGTTTTATTTGAATAAAGAGAACATAAATCCAAGAAAGAATGTTAATTGAAATATTCTGAAAAATTTGGATGTTGCACTATGTCTAGCACTCTGAATATAATACTCTACTAATTTGTGTAGGTTCAACCAATTGCTGAAAGCCTCAAAAGAAGGTCAAAATGAGTTAGCCTAAAACTAGAGGAAAATTTTGCTGATTCCAGAAATGCTGGCAAGTTACTTTAGAAGTCTTGGCTCTGGATTCTTTATGAGAATACCACATTATAAATTGTACTATATTTTGGTAAAGGAATCTAGGCTGCACTGGAGTAGCCTAAATAAAAATCTCAGTGTATTATCAGAGTCAAATATTTTACTATCTGCAGGAGATTAGATTTCTGCCTGGAATAATTTTTTTTTTAATGTTTTTAAGAGGGCACAATAGTAGGGCAGTGTTTGCACATGCTTTTAATCTCAGCACTTTGGAGGCAGAGGCAGCTGGATATCTGTGAGTTTGAGGCCAGCCTGGTCTACAGAGTGAGTTCCAGGACAGCCAGAGCTATAGAGAAAGACCCTGTCTCAAACAACAACAACAACAACAACAAAAAAAAAAAAAACATAAAAAAGAAAAGAAAAGGACCCAAGCAGATATGCTTACTGGCATTTCCAATTCTTATCTCAGTCATATTTAAAAGGAAGTCATTGTAAAGCTTCCAAGAAACGTCCTTTGAAGAAACTGGAGCTATATATATATATTAAATTTACTCAACTCTTTGAGTGGATAGAACTGAAGATTGTGGTGAGAACAAGAATATCTATGGTCTGTAGGTAGCTGAAAAACCTGGGGCTTCAGATAGATTATTCTATATGTGTGATGTGTGTGTGTGTGTGTGTGTGTGTGTGTATGATGACAATGGACTGAGAGAAAGCATGATATTATATTATATTATATTATATTATATTATATTATATTATATTAGTATTTGATGGATACACAGTGGAAAAAGTGAAGATATGTGATAAAGCAATTTGCAGTAACATTCCTTCATGAGCATATTTTGCCAGTTCAGATGATGAAAAAGTGAGAGTTATAGGAATATTGATCAGTAGTACATTGTTGGGTTAACTAATCATTCAGATAATTTCTGCAAAAAGGATCTTGGTTAATCCTTAGGGTCAGATTTTCCACTTTGTAAAGCACCCTTTTAATTTTCTTTAGTAGTTTTGATTTAGCACCTTTTGTTAATTAATTTACTTATTATTAAATTCTATTAGTATTACAGCATCTGATAGTCTTCTTTCCTGACTCCAGTGACATAAAACCAAACTTTTTATTTTCAAATTATGACAAATATGGCCTTGGTCTTTGTAACTTTAACATTGAGCTAACTTTTAATCCTGGGTCTGAGAGTATGGCGAGAACATGATATAATGTCTCCAAATTGGAAGTAAATGTGAGGATTTAAATCCCTCTGGGGCATTTCCAACCTTCATTGGAAGCCTGTACATGATGTAAGAACTGTAGTAATGTAGTAATGTAGAAGTAGATGAGGTTCTCATCAGCTGAGACATTCAGAAAAGAGAATCCCTGATGGCACAGTTAAGTTCAAGTCTGCAATAAGGTTCTTTTTGTGATTACTTCTCTACTAATGGAGAAAGAGGCATTTAATGTTCTGAATGGAACTTGAAAGATATTTTCCAGTGAGGTACAAGAGTGATTTTTATCTTTATGCAAATCATCTGGTCACTGTGAGTGGATTAGAGCTTTCACATTCTCTGCTCTTGAACTTCAATGAGCCTCATGATGACAATTGTCTCTTATGATTCTTCATCAATGTCATCTGTATTAATAATGACCATGAAGAAAAATATCTAAGATGAGATTATGTGTCCACGAAGTAAAGAAATTAAATTCTCACTTTTCAAAGCAACTAACTACTCACAAAATTATCAAGTGAAGTTCTTAACACCTTCCCATTTTTAATTTATTTTCATCCTTTCTGTTTTTTTTTTTTTTTCATTTTGGCAATAAATTATTATCCAAACATTTACTATGTTCAAGTCATCCTATGTATAATGGTGTTCAGTGAACTTAGCTTAAACATGGCTGCTGACAGAAAGGGAATTAAACCAGCATTTTGTTCCTGCAATGATTGTATGTGTCTGTTGTTTCACTTAAGGCTTCTGAAATTTTACCTAGGACTATTTTTTTTGTTTGTCTGTTTGTTTTAACAATATAAATGTTTTTTTTATGTTTCTATGTATTTAATATACATTTAACAACTGAAAGGGAAATTGTCAATCTACAGAAATAATAGGAAGAAACAAAATTTAGTAGTCATATATATTGTTTTGGGTTTTTTCAATAAAAGCAATGCATGTGTGTTTCTAGAGATTCAGAGATATGGATAGCCATGAAATTGAGATGGTGCAAAATACAGCAACTTAAAAGTAAGCATAATCTCCCTGGTCCTAGACATCCTCACAAGTTAAAAATAATGGTTATTCCTCCCAAGAAACAGGTGTGTTGCAGTAAATGTCTCTCTAGCTCTACAACGTTTGAAAATTACAAAAGGGTTATATGACCTCTCTTTCTTGATCTTTACATAGCAGAACCTGCAGTCCCACTTCACACTCTTGAGTAGATGGACATTTTAAAGAGTGCTTGTAAACGTTTTATTTAACAGTTGCAGGTGATCCCAGTGGTCAAGTGGTGGATATCCAGGACCCAGGAGCAAGATCAGCCCAACCTCTTAGCTTCTCTTTCTTACTCCAAGAGGGTGGATCACCCTCTTGAACGGAGCCCTTGACGTTTCAGGTGATAGAGCCTCTGGTGATCCATAAATTCCACAGGCACCTGCGTGCATTGTTCCTGCGAACCGGTTCTGCCCTGCACTTTGGTTACCCTAACCAACCAGCTTGATAGGCCGCTCGCGGCTCGTGTCCATGATGGCAGCAATATGGCAGAGGTTTTAAAGTCTCTCCCAAATCCATTTGTGAGAGCCATAAAAAACAGTGTTGAAAACTGAACTGAAAAAGAGAGTGCCTTTGTACATGGATTGTAACTATTATTGGGTAGATTAGTCAGTCCATGGTATTTTTATACGTAACCTGGAGCCTACACTGTTCTTTTCCTGTTAAGTTGTGAAGCACATGAAGTCCAACATTCACTAGAAGCAAACATCATGCTCTTACAAGTGTCATGCTTTTGGATTGTCTATCTTCCAGAATCAGGAGCTTTACAGATTTTCTTTTCATCACAAATAATGCAGCCATGATTATTCTGTTATACCAGCATGAAAAAGCTTAAGACAGGGATGGTAAATTAGCTTAGTAGGTAAATGCCCTTGCTGCAAACCTTAAGACATGGAATCCTATAATACACATTGTGGAAGGAGAAAACCAACTCCTGCAATTCTCCTGTTCCTCTGTTCATCTCACTACATTATAGTGTATGCATGCCTACACATATATGAAAAATAAATATATGTAACAAAATTTAAAATATTAACCAAGACTAAAACTGCAGTTTTATTCAGTGCTGCATTTCTTAACTGTATGAAAAGAACAAGGATGTTGTGTTGACCCGTGGCTATTTTTACTTAAGAGGCCAAAAGGTGGTATTTGCAAAAAGTCCCTGATGTCTGGGCCATGTGCTTTGTGTTTGATTTTTTTCTCAACAAAAATAAGCTAGAAAAAGTTTCATAGCTCCTATTCTCATAGACAATCTGAAAAAAAAAAAGTGCCTTCCTTTGCAAAGACTGAAATAGTTTCCACTGCAATAGTTTCCCCCTCAGGCATTTTTTCTCCTTTAATATTTGAGGATATTATCATACACTATAGAACTTTGTCAATTGAAATTTAAAGTGATGAATGGTATAACTAACTGGTCAATGACTGTCCTACACTCATCTGTAGACAGAGATAACTCCCCTGAATTTTCCCCGCTTAGAATGAGTAACACGCTGTAAAAGTCTCACCAATAGTTGTCAGCATTTCTGAAAATCCACCAAGTGAATTCATGTTGCAAATATTTTACCGCTCTAAGTTCAAAGTCCGTGGGTCCATGAACACTGAGTTTACTATAGCAAGAACTTGTTTGAGAATTGTGTCACCCGCTCTCATGGATGACTTGCTTGCTTTTGCCATTCTTTCCCCCTTTTATAGGATGGCATTAAAGCAGAGCCTGTGTTGTCATACTTGCTGGATTAGTCACACAAAGCTTAAGAATGTTGCAACAGCGAAATGTGGCAATTTCAGAGCTTAATGTGAAATGTAAAAGCATTGATCTTTGGAAATTTTTTTTTTGGAAGAAACAGGCAAAAGGGGACTAATTGGGAGTGGGTTTTCACTATTTTCCTGCCATTGACAGTGTTTTAAAACCACAGCACAAAAGGCAACTAGAACATTTAACCTGTTTCTACGTCCAGGGGACATCTTGCTTCCCCCCCCCCCATCACGTTAAGTTATATTACCATCCATACTCTTTCCTTCTTTGATTGTTTAATTTTTGGTCTCATCTTTTCTTAATTGTCATTATTTGTCTGTGTGGTACAGGTGGGTATGTATATGTGTATTTATGTGAATGTGCCCTTGCTTGTAAGTGTGCATGAGGAAGACAAAGACCAATGACAGGTGACTTCCTCTATTACTCTCCACCTTATTTTTGGAGTCAAGATTTCTTTTTTAACCTGGATTTAACTGTTTTAGTTAAAATGGATGACCGGTGGGGTTCAGGAATTCCCAGGTCTCCAATTCTTTGCTTGAGATTATGTGTATGTATTACTATGCCTGGCTTTTCACGTGATTGGTGGAGATTGAAGCTCAGGTCCTCCTGCTTAAACTGCAAGTACTTTCCCCATGGATTCATCTCCTTTGTCCTTTTTCTTTTTAAAGGGGGTATTGGTGGTTTGTGCTATGTTCAAATCTCAAGTTGGCCTAAAATTTACAGTTCATTTTCTTCAGCCTTCAAAGTACTGGGATCACAAACAAATTCAACCCTTATTTTTAAAGTTCTTACATCATAAATGTACCACTTATAACTGCCATGCTATGAACACTGAAGTAAGACATTTCTATTCTGTGTTTACAAGCGGGGTTTTATGTTTATTTCTTTGACTGTTAAACTGCAAGCTAAATTCATTATGAATTGGCCTTATTATTCCAAAACTAAAAGTGGGGATCTAGAAATGTATTCTATAGAGATGAGATGGAACCCCAGAGCTGGTGTTTATAAACTATCTTAAGTAATACTCATGTTGCTGGTCTGATTATCAAGGGAGTAACCATTACACACATATGGTCCTACAGGAAGAAACTGTAAGGCTAAGCTATCTGATGAATAATCCCATTATAATCAAATATAGTAAAGAAAAAGCAGCAAGCACTTTCCCCATGGATTCCTCTCTTTTGCCCTTCCTTAGATTTACGAGATGGCTTCCTTTTGCTAACAATAATGCCTACCTCCTCATCTAAGCATCATGTGCTGTGCAGGAAAAGTACCACATACTTCAAGTGCACAGATTTCATTCTCACGACCATTCTATCTTGGTTGTATCAGGTTAACTATGAAATATAGAATCTGTTTTTATGTTCATGTCACTGTCTTATGAAAACATGGTCATTGGAAAAATGTGCAACTGTTTATCTCTTTATGTAGGACTCCTAAAAATCAAAAAGCAAGGTCAATATAGTCTGAGAACTGAAGATACTGGCTTGCAATGTAGGCAGACAATCTAATGACTAAGGAATGTGGGCTGCTATGATTGTTTGGCTACATTTTCTTCTTTCAACTTTAACAAAATGGTATCTCGGATATGATATTGGCTTTGACCGACATGAATTCATGAGCAACAGTCACAGGAAGGTTCTAAATAATTCTTTCTATCGGGAACAGTTGCAGCCTGACCACAGAGCAAAGTGACTACGAAGTTATTAGGAGAAAAAAATATTTCTGCACTTAAGATAGCCAGAGAGAGGTGACAGGAAAATAGTAGGAAGGGGGTGTGAGGGTGAGATTGGGAGGAGAGGAGAAAGGGGTTGGAGTGAGGATGTAACTGATTAAATAAATAAATAGATAGATACATAAATAAATAAATAAATAAATAAATAAATAAATAAATAAATAAATAGATGGAGAAAAAATAATTAAAAGCATAAAGAGTGTGAATGAAAGTTTAGATTTTCCAAGTCTGACCTAGCCTGCTCTATTGATTTATGAAGAGTCGGTTTCTATTTGAGAATCCCCAAGGAATGGTTACAGAATAAGATATTTTCGATAGTGTAATATAAAAGCACTAAGAATAAAACAAAAAAGGTAGAGAACAGTTTCAAAAATGTTATGACAAAGAGACTATGGAAGAGCAAGCTCATTAAAGGGATCGAGGAAGTAGAACCTTGGGAGAGGAAGGGAAATACTGCTTCTTTGTAGTCGGTTCCTGCATTCCCATTGAGTTTATACCTGGCACTTCTTAAATATTAATTAAGTGATATGTTGTATAGGGGAGATGATTTGAAAACAAATAAGTTTACAAAGTGTGTATATTTCCCAAAAGGACAAATAAAAATGAGCTCTTAAGAGGGCAGTTTGGGTTTAGAAATCCATTGCTGGCTTTTGGGGAATGAGCTTCAGATGAAATGAGAATACACATGAATCAAACTGTGGGGTAGGATATCTTCTTAGTTTAAATCATATGTACTCAGGGTTTATTTTGTCATAGGAAACCAAAATGTTTCTATTCTGATAACATCTATAATCTAAGATAAATAAGGTAGCAGTTTGTTTTCTTTTCATCATCAATTGTTCCTAGAGCTTCATGTTTTACTGGAAAATATAATTAATGAAACCCAAGAAACAACATTGTTTCAACATATAATTCAACACACTAATTCAGTTCTCAGATAAAGTGGGTTTTGTCCCAGGTGCTTAAATATTGATTTCACAAGGAGCAATAAACAGCCACCAAGAGTGATATATAGTGTTAATTATTTTCAGTTAGTTTCCTAAGCATTAAATTGTGAGGCTTATGTACATATGTGAGATTGTGTGTGTATGTGTGTGTGTGTGTGTGTGTGTGTGTGTGTGTGTGTGTGTGTGTGT
>NW_026596101.1:8805110-8819318 GCF_907164565.1 Psammomys obesus
TGTGTGTGTGTGTGTGTGTGTGTGTGTGTGTGTGTGTGTGTGTGTGTAAAAATGGAATTTCTGTAAATCACAGCTTTTTTGACTATGGGCCAGGTGACTGATAAATATATTTTAATGCAACCAATCTCTGAGTAGAAAAAAAAATACTGAGGAACCCAAAAGACTTTTGTCAGAAATAAGCACATTGTAATAAGGAAATGTTAGGTGTGCCACTTAGGACTGTTTTGCTTTTAGCTTTGTTTACTTATACATTTCTGTTAGCATCATTGTATTAAAGTACAACCTTTAGGTTCAGGAGAGAAAAGTAACAACAGCACAGAGTTAAGAAAAACATCAATTTACTCTGCAGGTACCAGTAGAATGTTTACTTCAGTGCTTAAAATGAATGGTTATGTAGTACTCATTTACAGCATATTTTATTACAAGGCCATGGGATAGACTTTTGTTAGAGTGAATATATAATCAGTACAAAAGAGATGGAAACTGCAGGTGAATCTCAGATACATTTTCTCAAAGTTAATGGATGTTTTTGATAGCTGACCTATTGCAACTACACAGCATCAAACAAATCACAAACAATTGGAGTACAGAAGGAAAAAAAATTCTGAAGTCAAGGTCCTGATTTGTTCAGTTCCCTGTCACTACCTATGTGTGCTTATAGGCAACCCACATTAGCTTTCTAATTTCTCACTTAAAAAAAATCTATTTAAAAAGCCAATGTGGCAAACAAGAAAAGATTCCTTTCAATGGGTATTCAAATTTTTTTTTAAAAAAATACAAACTTAAGAGGAAAAAAAGCTTATTCAGTAATATTAGTTTGGCTCATTGGTTTATACAGGTACTTACGTATTCAAATAAAGGTGTCAGGTTTGGGGTAGAAACTTTGTAAACCATGAGGGTAAATGCAATATAACAACAACAACAACAATAATCATAACAATAATACTTTTTGTTGTTGCTATGATTTGAAGCTCTGTCATGCCAAAATCCTCGTGGGAGCTGCAATAAAGAGGCATGATCTTTTTGAAGAAAGATTTGTGAATGGGATTAATGCCCTTATGAAGGAGGCTGAGAGAACCATGATTTCCTCTGACTTTGTGAACATAGATAGAAGATACAATCAGCGGGAGTCAGGTACCCCTTCACCCCCATAGCACCTTGGTCTTGAGATTCGATTTATGACTGCTTCTCTTGTTTACCGATTAGTACACATAAGATATTTCATGTTATACTGGTCTGGCTGTTCTAATTCAGTGATATATCTCATAATATACACAAATATTATACAAAACTTCCTCATTTTGGGGTTTACAATTACTATCTGTAAGAACTGATAAAATATTAACTTTATTTTACAAAGAAATGGAGTTTCTTAAATTGGATATCTTGTCCTAAGTCATACGAATAAATTGAACCAATGTTCAGACTAGAACTATTTGAGGCTAGGTGGCTAAGTTGGAAACTTTTCTGCCTTTCCTGGTTAAACAACCATTTTAAAGTGCTTTTCAAAATAATCACTAATCATCCCTAACATTATCTGCATGCCTAGGAGGTAATATTCCTAATTTGTCATGCTATCAATTATTCATTATTTAATCCTAATGGGAAACCTGACAGATTCAGATTAAGCCAAAAATTTCAACCAGCCACGTACAAGGGCATAAAGGATTTTTCTGAAAGACTGAAATGAGGTATTTTGAGAGAAATAGTATCATGAATAAGTCTGTTATTTGAATGAAACAGGAAAAATATGGATTAAGTGCTATGTGCAAAACATCTTTGACATTTTCATTATAAGCCAGGGTGTGTACTTAAGTTTGGTTTGGTATTTTTTTTGGCATTATTTTGATTTAGCTCATCATATTAGATTTATGAAGGGGACAATAATGCAAATTACCAGACAAGCAAACAGGACACATTTGCTTAACTAACATTACAGCAACTTTCAGACACTAAACTTAAAGAGCTTCAGGTTTAAATCTGAGAGGTGGCATGCTCTTTTGAACTGCAAACTCAGGATACCATTACTCATCTCATCCCTGTAATGTTTATTCGCGCTCCTCGCCTACTCTTTCCTCTGTTCTACAACCTTCCTTATCCATCTTATCTAATGAACAAAAGATAAACTCTAAACTCTAAAATTAAATATATATATATATACATATATATATATATATATTGCTTAGTACATTTCTTTTTTTTTTTAGAAAAATGTGGGTGGCATATTTATTTTAAATTATAAATGTTCTGTTTGTTTTTTCAGGCACAGAATTAACCAAACAAAATTATATGTGATGACATGTTTGTCCAAACTAAGACTGTCTAAGATAGTCCTGTGAGACCTGTTACATTGTAAGCTCATTTAAAGATGTAATTAAAGTACACACACATAAACAAAATCATTGGGTTGAAAGTGCTCTGTATCAATGGATAATGCTGGTTCAATAACCTATATGTTATTAAACAAAATTCCCAGTGCTGTGTAATGCCTTCCTATGAGTTGTCCGTCAGGCAGGCTACAGGGGCTCCCTGAAAATACAGGTTATTACCATTGCTGGAGGTCACCTACCAGAGTTTGATGGTATGATCCTAATGAGAAACAGCACACACTTTTGTTGGAGGATTTAAAGAAATTAAGCTGAAGTTGAACTTTAAACTTCCTTCCTGCTGGGTAGCTTTTATAGAACCTATAGATTTTTCTTCTCTACCATCCTGCTATAGGAAAAACAAACAAATAAACAACAACAACAAACCGATCACCATTCTTACCTACCTGTGGACCTGAATACTTGACTTGCCAAAAAAAAAAAAAAAAAAAAAAAAAAGTGTCTCCTGTTATAAGAGTGTTACAACTGTTATGGAGTAACCAACTTTTGTGTTAATACACACTGTACTAGACTGAAATGCTGCACAACACTGTAAACTAGGTCTGAAGCTCATGGATGGAAAGCTGATAGGCCCAAATACGCTACTGTAATTTTGCTGTGTGAACATGTTTTCTACCCGAATTCTACATATTTATAAGTATAGGCTTAGAGTCATGCTGCTCTCAGTCTTGGTCAGAGAGTATCTTTATGCAGTGGGCAGCAGTGAAGGTAGGATCATCTCAGGTCATATTGATGACAATTAGCTTAGTGCTTAGTCCTACATGGGTCATTTATATCCTGCCTTAAATGATTCAGGAAGGACTCTGGAATAGCATTCAGACACTATAGAGGGGAGCGCAGCAAAACATTGTCTTCTGGATGAAACATAACTGTTGAACTGATGAACTTACAGTAGCTGTCGTCATCTGTACAAGGCTGTGTATGTCAATAATCTGTTGTAGATGGGGAAAAGATTCATGAGATACAATCCTTTCCCAAGTTAATGGTTGCTGTGAAGGGAGAGTCATATTTTTTCTTGCTGTAGACACTGATAAATTGACATCACTCAAGTAAAGAAAACCCTACTCATACTCATACAAACAACAGTTCATTACTGTTTGAGAATAAAAGGGCATAAGAAGGGAAGGGGACTTATTAGGAAGAAGAGATTTGTGGTGTGGATAGAAAGGGATAAGAAAGGAGAGCTGGTAGTGAATATGGTCACATATGGTATGTGTATATATAAAATTGTCAAACGGTAAAATAAATTATCTTATTATCTCAGGTTGTAAATCTTAAGTCATTACCTCATCCATCCATGTTAACTAACCCTTTACCAATGTGCTGCTTATGGGGTTATTCCCTAGGACTATTCTGCTGAATGAATCTCCTTCAAGTGGTATTATGTTCTTCTTTCAAAATGGTGATTATTATTATTTCTATTTTTTCATGTTTTCTATTTTAATTATAGTTAAGTGATGTGCCTTTAATGATCTATGTATCTACAGATCCTTTGTTGAACAATAGACTATAATTTCTCCTTATAAGATCTTCTAGCTATAATTCGCACTAGGAAGAGAGTGCTTAGAAATTTAACTAGTTCCCCCGGAAACTTTAGCTCTCACCCCTACTAATTTCAGCTGTTCTTTAGTTGTTTTAGTTCCATCTCACCCGTATTTCTTTTTAATTGTCTTTGTAATAGGTTAAAATCGAATAGGCTTTTAAACCGGTCATTTCTTGCCCCGAGTACAAAGAAGGATGGTGCATTTCCCAGAAGCCTCAGTCCTTCTAGTGATAACAGATGATGAGCCTATAAAATTTATTAGGCGGAAAAGAATCGAAACACCTGAAAATATTGTGCATCTCTAAAAACTAGATGCTCTGTCAAGCTGTCCTATTAATATTGTAGGATTTTTTTTATTTTATTTTATTGTGCTCATTAGCATTTGAATTTTGAGAAGTTGAAGCTGGCAGTGAATCAGGGATGGGACAGAGGAGTTCTTGCTCTTATTTTGCAGCTAGGGAGGATACAGGCTCTGACAAAGAATGTACCCACCGGGGAGGCACAGCCCTGTGAGCCTGGGGAATTGTTTCCACCTGAATGCTCACGGCTTGTAAAATCCATAACTTCCATGACCATTTTCAGATGGCAGAGCTAAGCAGCATCTGCGGAATCCACTATGATTTACACAGCTTTTAAAGCTAATGTTTCACAAACTAATCACTCTAGAGGTACACATTTTCGTTTCCCAAACACAAACTAATCATGGAAGATTTTGCATTTCTAGTGCTTCTTGTTGGCATCCAGTTTTTCAGCATGTGAAAGAAAAATATTCTAGGACGTACTAATGTAACTGAGTGACCCAGTTCTGTTCTTTAGGTAAAGATATGGGTGCTACTTTTAAATGGCCTATAAATACAATATTAGCCAAACTAATTTAGAAGTTAGCTTGACCTTTAAGACAACTGTCTCTGATAGCACTGGGGAAACAAGCAGAGAGAAACACAGGATTCCTTAATGTTGGTTTACCTGTAACTTAAAAAAGGCAAATAGGCAATTAGTAAACATACAAGAACTGATTGTTTTCTGAACCAAGGTCAAAGGAAAGCATATATTAGCCAAGGCTTAACTGTTACAAGTTCAAAAAGCTACAATCTTTTTTGAAAAACAATATTACACAACATGTGTGATAATTTTTTGAAGTACAACATCCTTTCTGGACACTGTTAGAGTAATAAATGGCTTAGGAACACTGTACTTAGCTTAAAGAAGACAGTGAGCCCTTGAGTATTAAAAGCTGGGCTGTCACTCACAGTCACCCAATGGAGGAAGAAGTTAAACCCATATGTTCTCAAGTTCAGTCTCTCCACAATTCTTTTTTTTTTATATATACAAAGCTAAAACTTATTGGTTTATTTTTATTTAATCAAGAATTATTTTTTTAATTTTTTATTAATTATACTTTATTCATTTTGTATCCCCCCATAAGCCCCTCCCTCCTCCCCTCCCGATCCCACCCTCCCTCCCCTTTCTGCATGCATGCCACTCCCCAAGTCCACTGATAGGGGAGGTTCTCCTTTCCTTTCTGATCTTAGTCTATCAATTCTCATCAAAAGTGGCTGCATTGTCCTCTACTGTGGCCTGTTAAGGCTGCTCCCCCCTCAGGGGGAAGTGATCAACGAGCAGGCCAATCAGATTATGTCAGAGGCAGTCCCTCTTCCCATTACTATATAACCCACTTGGACACTGAACTGCCATGGGCTAACCCTGTGCAGGGGTTCCAGGTCATCACGAATAGTCCTTGGTTAGAGTATGAGTCTCTGGGAAGTTCCCTGTGTTCAAATTATCTTGTTCTGTTGCTCTGCTTGTGGAGTTCTCGTCCCCTCCAGCTCTTACTATTTCCCACTTCTTACATAAAATTCCATTCACTCTGCCCATCAGTAGGCCATCAGGCTCAGTATCTGCTTTCACAGTCTATACTGCAGAAGCTTTCAGAGGCCCTCTGTGGCAGGTTTCAAGGTTGTTTCCTGTTTTCTTCTGGCTTTCAGAGGCCCTCTGTAGCAGGTTCCGAGGTTGTTTCCTATTTTCCTTTTCTTCTGATGTCCATCCTCTTTGCCTTTCAGGATGGGGATTGAACATTTTAGTTAGGGTCCTCTCTTATGCTTAGTTTGTTTAAATGTACAGATTTTAGTGGGTTTATTCTATATCGTATGTTTATATGAGTGAGTATATACCATGCGTGTCTTTTTGCTTCTGGGACAACTCACTCAGGATGATCCTTTCCAGGTCCCACCATTTACCTGCAAATTTCATGATTTCCTTATTTTTCATTGTTGAGTAATACTCCATTGTATAGATGTACCACAGTTTCTGCATCCATTCTTCAGTTGAGGGGCATCTGGGTTGTTTCCAGCTTCAGGCTATTACAAATAAAGCTGCTACAAACATGGTTGAGCAAATGTCCTTTTTGTGTACTTGCGCCTCTTTTGGGTATATGCCTAGGAGTGGTATGGCTGGATCTTGAGGAAGCACTATTCTTAGTTGTCTGAGAAAGCGCCAGATTGATTTCCAGAGTGGTTGTAACAGTTTACATTGCCACCAGCAGTGGAGGAGGGTTCCCCTTTCTCCACAACCTGTCCAGCATGTGTTGTCCCTTGAGTATTTCATCTTGGCCATTCTGATGGTTGTAAGGTGATATCTCAGGGTCGTTTTGATTTGCATTTCCCTAATGGCTAATGAGGTTGAGCATTTCTGTAAGTGCTTCTCTGCCATTCGATATTCCTCTACAGAGAATTCTCTCTTTAGTTCTGTTCCCCATTTTTTAAGTGGATTACTTGGTTTGTTGCTTTTCAGCTTGTTTAGTTCTTTATATATATTGGATATGAGTCCTCTGTCAGATAAAGGGTTGGTGCTGATTCTTTCCCAATCTGTAGGCAGTCGCTTTGTTTTGATGATGGTGTCCTTTGCTTTACATAAGCTTTTCAATTTCATGAGGTCCCATTTATTGATTGTTGCTCTTAGAGCCTGTGCTGTTGGTGTTCTGTTCAGAAGTTTTCTCCTATACCAATGAGTTCTAGGGTATTCCCCACTTTTTTTTTTCTAGCCGATTTAATGTGTCTGGTTTTATGTTGAGGTCTTTGATCCAATTGGACTTCAGTTTTGTACAGGGTGATAAGTATGGATCTATTTTCATTTTTCTAAATGTAAATATCCAGTTGGACCAGCACCATTTGTTGAAGATGCTGTCTTTTTTCCATTGTATGGTTTTGGCATCTTTGTCAAAAATCAGGTGTCCGTAAGTGTGTGGGTTTATTTCTGGGTCTTCTGTTCGATTCCAATGATCCACCATTCTGTTTCTATGCCAGTACCATGCAGTTTTTATAACTGTTGCTCTATAGTACAGCTTGAGATCAGGGATGGAGATACCTCCAGAAGATCTTTTATTGTAGAGGATTGTTTTAGCAATTCTCGGTTTCTTGTTATTCCATACGAAGTTGAGAATTTTTCTTTCCAGGTCTGTAAAAATTGTGTTGGCAATTTGATGGGAATTGCATTAAATTTGTAGATTGCCTTTGGTAAGATGGCCATTTTTACTATGTTAATCCTGCCAAGCCATGAGCATGGGAGATCTTTTCATCTTCTCATATCTTCCTCTAATTCTTTCTTCAGAGACTTGAAATTTTTTTCATACAAGTCTTTGACTTGCTTGGTTAGGGTTGCACCAAGGTACTTTATGTCATTTGTGGCTATTGTGAATGGTGTTGTTTCTCTAATTTCTTTCTCAGCCCTTTTGTCTTTAGTATACAGGAGGGCTACTGATTTTTTTGAGTTAATTTTGTATCCGGCCACTTTGCTGAAGGTGTTTATCAGCTGTAGGAGTTCCCTGGTAGAGTTTTTGGGGTCACTCATATATACTATCATATCATCTGCAAATAGTGATAATTTGACTTCTTCCTTTCCCATCTGTATCCCCTTGATCTCCTTCAACTGTCTTATTGCTCTAGAAGGACTTCCAGCACTATGTTGAAGAGATATGGAGAGAGTGGGCAGCCTTGTCTTGTCCCTGATTTCAGTGGGATTGCTTTAAGTTTCTCTCCATTCAGTTTGATGTTGGCTATAGGCTTGCTCTAAATCGCCTTTACTATGTTTAGATATGTGCCTTGTATCCCTGATCTCTCCAGTACTTTAAACATGAATGGATGTTGGATTTTGTCAAATGCTTTTTCAGCATCTAGGGAGATTATCATGTGTTTTTTTTTTTCTTTCAGTTTGTTAATATGGTGGATCACATTGATGGATTTCCGTATATTGAACCACCCCTGCATACCTGGGATGAAGCCTACTTGGACATAGTGGATAATATCTTTGATGTGTTCTTGGATTCGGTTTGCAAGTATTTTGTTAAGTATTTTTGCATCAATGTTCATAAGGGTGATTGGTCTGAAATTCTCTTTCTTTGTTGAGTCTTTGTGAGGTTTAGGTACCAAGGTGATTGTGGCTTCATAGAATGAGTTTGGTAATGTTCCTTCTGTTTCTATTTTGTGGAATAGTTTGAAGAGAATTGGAGTTAGCTCTTCTTTGAAGGTCTGGCAGAATTTTGCGCTGAAGCCATCTGGTCCTGGGCTTTTTTTGTATGGGAGAATTTTGAAGACTGCTTCTATTTCTTTGAGGGATATAGGACTATTTAATTGATTTACCTGGTCCTGATTCAGCTTTGGTAAGTCAAATCGATCAAGAAAATTGTCCATTTCATTTAGGTTTTCAAATTTTGTTGAGTATAGACTTTTGAAGTTAGTCCTAATGATTGTTTGGATTTCCTCAGTGTCTGTAGTTATGTCCCCCTTTTCATTTCTGATTTTGTTGATTTGGGTGGTGTCTCTCTGCCTTTTAGTTAGGTTGGCTAAGGGTTTGTCGATCTTGTTGATTTTCTCAAAGATCCAGCTCTTGGTTTCATTGATTCTTTGAATTGTTTTATTTGTTTCTAATTGATTGATTTCAGCCCTGAGTTTGATTATTTCCAGCCATCTACTCCTTTTTGGTGTGTCTGCTTCTTCTTTTTCTAGGGTTTTTAAGTGGGCCATTAAGTTACTTGAATGAGCTGTCTCGAATTTCCTCTTGAAGGCACTTAGTGCTATGAACTTTCCTCTTAGCACTGCTTTCATTGTGTCCCACAAGTTTGGGTATGTTGTGTCTTTATTTTCATTGAGTTCTAGAAAGACTTTAATTTCTTTCTTTATTTCTTCCCTGACCCAGCTGTCATTTAGTAACAAGTTGTTCAGTTTCCATGTGTGTGTAGGCTTTTTGCTATTTCTGTTGTTGTTGAAGTCCAGCTTTATTCCATGGTGATCAGACAGGATACAAGGGATTATTTCAGTCTTCTTGTATCTGTTGAGGCTTGCTTTGTGACCAACTATATGGTCTATTTTGGAGAAGGTTCCATGAGGTGCTGAGAAGAAGGTAAATTCTTTTGTGTTTGGGTGTAAAGTTCTGTAAATGTCTGTGAGGTCCATTTGATTCATGACCTCTGTCAGAGATATTGTTTCTTTGTTTAATTTCTGTTTTGTTGACCTGTCCTTTGTTGAGAGTGGGGTGTTGAAGTCTCCCACTATTTATGTGTGGGGATCTATATGTGGTTTAAATTTTATCAATGTTTCTTTTACAAATGTGGGGGCTCTTGTATTTGGGGCATAGATGTTCAGGATTGTGATGTCTTCCTGGTGGAATTTTCCCTTGATGAGTATGAAGTGTCCTTCCTCATCTCTTTTTATTAATTTTGGTTGAAAGTCTATTTTATCAGATATTAGAATGGCTACTCCTGCTTGTTTCTTGGGTCCATTTGCTTGGAAAGTCGTCTTCCAACCTTTTACCCTCAGGTAATGTCTATCTTTGTGCCTTAGGTGTGTTTCTTGTATGCAACAGATTGCTGGGTTTTGTTTCTGTATCCATTCTGTTAATCTGTGTCTTTTTACTGGAGAGTTGAGTCCATTGATGTTGAGAGAGAGTAATGACCAGTTTCTGTTAGATCCCTTGATTTTGATGTTGGCTGTGTTCATAAGGCTGTGTGCTTGGTTGCTTTTTGTTTTGCTGTAGTAAGGTTAATTATTTCCTGTGTTTTCTTGACAGAAGCTAATTTTCTTTGGTTGTATTTTCCCTTCCAGTGTCTTCTGTAATGCTGGATTTGTGTGTAGGTATTGTTGAAATTTGTTTTTGTCATTGAATATCTTGTTTTCTCGGTCATGAGGACTGAGAGTTTTGCAGGGTATAGTAGCCTGGGCTGACATCTGTGTTCTCTTAGGGTCTGCATGATATCTGTCCAGGCCCTTCTGGCTTTCATAGTTTCTGTTGAAAAGTCAGGTGTGATTCTAATGGGTTTGCCATTATATGTTACTTGGCCTTTTTCCCTTGCAGCTTTTAGTATTTTTTCTTTGTTCTGTATACTTACTGTTTTGATTATTATGTGGTGGGAGGATTTTCTTTTCTGGTCAAATTTGTTGGGTGTTCTGTAGGCCTCATGTTTCCTTATTGGCTTCTCCTTTAACTTGGGGAAATTTTCTTCAATGATTTTGTTGAAAATATTTTCTGGGCCTTGGAGAAGGGAGTCTTCTTTTTCCTCTATTCCTATTATTCTTAGGTTTTGTCTTTTCATATTGTCTTGGATTTCTTGGACGGTCTGTGTCAGGAATTTTTTGGATTTAACATTTTCTTTGACAGATACATCGATTTCTTCCATTGTATCTTCTACACCTGAGATTCTTTCTTCCATTTCTTGTATTCTGTTGGTTATGCTTATCTCTGTAGTTCCTGTTTTCTTCCCTAAATTCTTCTTCTCCATTATTTCCTCCATTTGTGTTTTCTTTAATTTTTCTAGTTCTATCTTCAGGTCTTGAGTTGTTTTATTTACTTCCTTCACCTGTCTGCTTGTATTTTCCTCTTTTTCTTTTAGTTCCTTCAACTCTGTCTCTTTGATTTCTTTCAGTGATTTAATTATTTCTTCTCTGAAGGCCACAAGCTCTTTGGCTGCATCTTCCCATATTTCTTCACAGACGGCCCTAATCTGCTTGTCTTTATCTTCCTCCATTTCTTTATGGATAGCCATGATCTGTTTGGTTTTATCTTCCTCTAATTCTTTACGTATTTTATTTGTTTCCTCTATTATCCTCTTCATCAGCATAGATGTAAGGTCATCTTCTTGATTTTCTATTATGCTGCGTTGTCCAGGGCTGTTCGCCCCTGGATGGCTGGGTTCTGGAGATGCCATATTGCTTTGTCTTTTGTTGGTTGAGCTTTTACGCTGACCTCCACCCATTGGGCTGATTTAGGTGTTGGCTGTTAGTTTCTGTGCTTCCTGGAGTCCTGAGGTAGGGAGTATCCCCTTGGCCAGAAGATGATTTTTCCTGAAGGAGTCCTTCTCTGCTTTTTGGTTATGGTCACTGTATGGCCAGTGTGTCTCAAGAGTTGCCACTGCTCACCTCAGGTTTATAGCCCTGAGTAGTAGCTGTGGTCTATGTTAGGCAAGGGGGGATCTCCTCTTACCCATAGAAGTTCTCAAGACAGCTGCCCCACTGCTGGGTTTTTTGTTATAAATTTAGTGTGCTGCTGCTCACAAAATTTCCAGGGACAGTCCTCTTGAAGAACCTGCTGATTCCCTAGCTGTGGGGTTTTCTCCCAACAGGGAAACTCAGTCTGTTATCCTGGGGCGCACAGTTCTGTCCGGGAAAGTGGGAGGTGCACTCAACAAGTCTCTGGCCCAGAGGCTGATTGCTCAGCTCTGGACCTGGAGAATGTGCACCTAGGTTGAGTTGGCGCCTGGAGGCACTGCTCTGGTATGGAGGCTGGGTGCCTCATTCTGGACCAGAAGCTGTGTGTCTCTGTCTGGGATGGCAGCTGCAGGCACTGCTCTGGTCCAGACACTGTGGGTGCAGCCCTCTTGAAGGACCAGGGATTCCCAGAGTTTTGACAGTCTAGCTAGGGTTAACTGGTTGATCCTTGGCACAGTATCTGAGGGCTGCTGTAATGGCTCTCTGGCTTTTGTAGGTCTGAGGATGCAGCTGTGTGTCCCAGTGCCCTAGGGAAACTCAATAATGGCGGCAGAGCATAGCGCTCCTGCCTGCACTAGAGTCTTTGTGAGTCCAGGAAGTGTTTTGGTGCTGGGTGTCCTAAGCGTTAGAGCTGCTGACCCCCTCTGCTGGGGGTTTCCTCCTGCCAGAGACACGCAGTCTGGTACCCTGGTTCCCTGGTGCCCACAGTTCTATCTGAGGCGGCGAATCAGGCGTGCAGGCAGGCTCCGTGCAGGCGTGTGTGTCCCTGCTCTGGATCCAGGCTGGCTTTTGGGGCACCCGCGGAACCTGAGTCTTTTCCAGGGGATGTCTGGGTAACCTGAGGTCGGTCCCAATTGTTTCCTGTTCCGTGGGGTTATCTCTCGACTGGGAAATCCAGTCTATGGTGTTGTGGGCCCACAGTTCAGTCTGGGACCGTGACCAGTTCGCGCTGGCGTGTAGCTCTAGGCTGGTGACCAAGCGCCTTGGAGGAACCGGGATCTCTTCTGCTGTTTAGCTGGGTGAGTTAAAGCTGATTAAATCCCCCACCGTGAGGTATCCTCTCACCTGTGAAACACAATCACTTGTGTTTTATGGCCGCGAGTTCTGATTGCTGGTCACTGTGCCAATCCTGCTGTGCTGCTCCTCAGAATGAGAGTCCTCCAGGCGCTGCCATCTTGCCCCGCCCCCCCCTCCACAATTCTTAAGCCATGAATTGCATTACTGTGGCTTGGGAAATGGCTCAATTTAGAAAGAAAGCATTTGCTTTACAAGTGCAGAGATCTGCGTTTCAACCCCAAAAATCATTGAAAAAGCCAGGCTTGTTGTTGAGTCCATAACCCCAGCACTGAAAACTCAAAAACAGGCACGTCAATGGGGTTTACTCTAGCCAGTCTAGCTTTGTAGTTAGCAGGCATGGCAATGATGGATCCTGTTTCAAATGAAGTTGATGGATTTCCTGATGATAACACAGAAATGTCTTCTAGCCTCATTATACATACATACATACATTCATTCATACATACATACATACTGCACATGTGCGCACACACAAACACACACACACACATCCCGCAACCTAATGTTTAGCACAGATATAAATTAATGTGTTTGGGCTACTTATAAAATAATAATACTAGTGCCTACTGCTTTTCAAAACAAATAGGTAAAAGATATCAGACAATGGACTTCATAGTCACATGATGCTCACTGCCTGTGCTTTTCAATACAAGTATCCCAGAAGAGAAGGATATGTAGGATCATTCATATACCTTGGGTTCTGTTACCGTGGCAGGTTGAGCACTGGCTGATAATGAGTTCATCCTTACTGCATCGCTTCTTTTCTGTAGCTCATCTGAGACTTACCAAAAGTTTGCAGAATGAATAAAGCGCCCAGACTGCATTAAATTATTTTCACGGTTGCTGTTAACATAGACAACGATAGCAACAATTACGTTAACCCAGCCCAGCTAAAGGTGGGTCTGTCGCAATGAACTGTCAGTCTTATCTGAAATTTCTAAATTTAGTCCCACTAGGTCTATATTCAAAAGAAAATATGTTTTCCCCTGGACATGGACAAATGAATATTTGACTAATGAAAACCAGTAGATTCTGTCCTTGGTTTCAAACACAAATCATAATGGTGGACTATTGTGACACTTTCTCTTTAAGTCATTTATGACTATCTTGTGAAATTATACTCAGACACACCTCAGTTTATTTTATGTTCCAACATTTTAACTAAAATGCTGATTTCATTAAAGATATAATCACAGTGGTAAAAAAAATTAATGTCCCAAATGTCCACTCATCAAATCATTCATCATTTGGCTGGATTTAGACATGACTATGACAAATGGGGTTGGATTAATAGCACATAGGAGGAAACCCTGAGGCTGAATAGGAGAAATTCACAGCATGCAGGCAGAAGCAGAACAATTATGCTAGTCTACCTAGATTATGTAAGAATAATGTGGACTCATGGTCTGGGTCTTCCTGATCCACTAGCTACAGACCCGAAATCTTGTTAAGGCTTTCTCTCTTGCTTATCCTTAGCCAAAATCAGCTGCTGCACTACTTTCTGATCAAGCTGGATTAATCATGCTCCAAATGTGCTTTCTTTGGTAAAGTATCTATTTATTAAAGGTCATTATATATATCAACCTACTTTTGAAACTATTATACTATGGAAGTTATTTTAACTTTACCTCCTCCATGTGAGGGAATATGCAAGAAATTTGGAATTCTTTATTTAGTTTTATATATATATATATATATATATATATATATATATATATATATATAT
>NW_026596101.1:8819328-8866079 GCF_907164565.1 Psammomys obesus
TATATATATATATATATATATATATATATATATATATATATATATATATATATATAATGTTCCCTTAGTCTTCTCTTAAAATGCAGTTTTGCTTTATGCAACTTAATGCACAATGAAGGCATAGAGATTATTGTAAAAATTCAAGCTTTGGGTTTTTTTTTGTTTTGTTTTGTTTTACAAAATAATCTTTTAATTAGGAAAGAAGCATGCATATTTAATCCCCACTTCAGAGAAAACTTAAGAAAAAAGGGAGGTGTAAATAAAAGCACAGGAAAGAGATAAATATCTAAAGTCTGTAAAACACATCTGGTGTCACAGTATGTCACGCTACTGATATTTTTCCAAGCTAAACAGATTTGAGTTTCTCCCGAGGATTAAAATTTTCATTTAGAATTGTGTGTATTTAATCTGGGGAGATGGCTCAGCCAGCGAAGTGTCTACCATGAAAGCATTAAGGCCTGTGTTTGAATCTCATTTTGACACACACACGCACACACGTGCACACATACACACACATACACACACACACACAGAAAGAAAGAAAGAAAAGAAAAGAAAAAGAAAGAAACGAAAAAATTCAGAGTTGTAAATATATAAAACCTCAGTTTTAGGAGAAGGGTAAAAGGGTGAATTCTGGGGGATTCTTGATACTCATTGGCCAGCCAGACTAGCTGGTGAGTTGATGAGATTTAGATTTTGTGGTAGATCTTTAAAAAAAAAAATGCTTGAATCAAGACTCTAGACAATAATCATGTTCCTTCCCATGAACACACACACTCACAAACACAACCATACATGCACACATGCATCTTTGTGCACATGTCCACACACCACTAGGAAGCCAAAATACTTTGGAGTTGGTTTTCTCCCTTTGTGGTTTCTGGGAATCAGTCTTTGGTCCCCAAGCTTGTACAGTCTTCTTTGTTATGTTTAGTCTTCCCATTCAACAACAGAAGTGTGAATATAAATTCTCCTCTGTCTATGTTCCAATATAAAAAATGCACAGCCTGCCTACCGTTTGGTCTGTTAATAACAGTCAAACACCATTTGCATACTATTAAATGTAATTTGCATACCATTAAAGACAACATTGTAAATGTATTCTTCATTAGTTCTCTTTCCTTCTATATTAGACTGTTCATGCTGACACAACGAAACTCCAGACCAGGAACCTCAAAACCCGGAAATTTATATCTCAAAGTTCAAGATAACTATTAAATTTCTTTTTCATGAGTCTTTTTTTTTTTTTTTTTTTTTTTTGGAGCTGGTTGCTTTCTTTTATCTTTGTGAGGCTCTTTATTTGCCTTTTAAAATCTCTATTATCTCTTCCTGATTTTCAAACTATATTAGTCATGAGCTCACCACTCCCTTATCATTGCATTCACCAACTCCTTCTTTCAAAGTATAATATATAATCATTTCAAATATTGCTATTGTCTGAATTAGGGCTTCAATATATTAATCATAAAGAAATTCAGTTACATCCAGATTGGTCTTCTTGAAATTGTTATTTGTATTTCCAATGTGGGATATATTTCTAGGCATGCAGCATTATAGACTTTCTTCATAAGCTGAATATTAGAAATCTCAGTATCTATATATTGCCGATGTAAGGCACAGGAGTACCAAGGGTCATTTTTTCTTTTGTCTACTGAAGTAAGAATTAGGGTACCTCTGCTTACGAAAGACTCACAACAAAAATACCATTGCTCATTTACTCACAGTTCAGAAACAAACACACCTGATACCCAGGTTCTATGTTTTTATGGGAAGTAAAGCAGGTGTTTTAAAACTAAATATTTGGGGAATATGTATGCAGGAAAAATTACCCAGTTAGAATACTGTTCAAATCATGTCAAGGAACTGCTTTCATTGACCTAAATTTTAATAGTTTTGTATTTGAAGCCAGGCAATACAAAGTTCTTTATTTAGTATGGCATACACGGTACGTGGTAGCAAGCCTAGAATTATTCTTTCTGATCTGGGGTAATTTCTGTCAAGTGACATATTATAATTAGCGGCAACTTACAGTGTTGCTATAGTCCAGTACATGCTCTTTTATTTTTTTAAAAAAAGTCACATTGTTGCATGATTTTGATTCGGTACAAGGGAAATTACTTTCCTTTCACTTCAACTAAAGAATGTGCGCAGGTATTGCAATTTGATGTGGGTTTCTGCCACATGATCCTAAGGTTTTTATACTTTTCTCTAAACGTTGAACTCTGCGCAACTGCACACAGTCACATAAACCTACAGAAAAGCACGTAGGGCAAAGGTAGGGTGATGGAATAACAGGAAACATGGGTGTAGATATGCTTGCTAACAATAAGGAGCAAAGTATTATTTGAGCAGCATTATTTGAATGGTGTCATATGGTTGAATGGCTGACTTGATACAGGCCACTACCTCTGTTCTAGCAGATTCAAGGTAGACAGCAAAGATATCTAAAAATAGCGAGATCTGTAAAAGGCAAAGGTGGAAGGGAAGTAATATGTGAAAATATATGAGAAGGGTGAGTATATGAAGACAGTGGCACATCATGCTAATCCTCATACTTGAATCAATATGTCAATTTAAGCTAAATTTTTTTTCTAGGCTCAGTGGAAGAGGGAAATGTCAGTCATGTGTTCTGAAGCCAGTCAACTGATTGCTCACCGGAAGTACAACTTTGTCACTACAAGTAGATGCTTCTTCCATGGATGCTGATTTGACTCCTATTAACACTCTACTCCACTTTATTAGTTTCAAGAAGAATGTGACAAAAAATCCTGTGGAAGTTAGCACTGCTTGCTTTGTCAGGAATACTGTGATGCTTCCTGTTAAACTTATGACCTTCTTTTATGCCGCTTCTCCTGTAACAATAATTAATAGCACTAAACAGACTCTTCAAATATCCCAGTTAGGATAAGAGATTCAGTGCTCAAAAAGGAAATGTTTTCATTTCCTTGGCAAGATATAAATGATAACATTTAGCTTACTTGACATTTCAAAACTTCAAGCTCATATTTTATTTTTATTTTATGTGTATTGGTACTTTGCCTCCATATATGTCTATGGGAGGGTGTCAGATGCTCTGGAACTGGAGTTACAAAGAATTGTGAGCTGCCATGTGTTTTGCTGGGAATTGAACCCAGGTCCTTTTGGAGGAGCAGCCAGTGCTCTTAACCATGGAGCCAGCATGTGCTGTCACAACTTCATACTTTAAGAATTAATGGCAAGTAAGATTTCTGTCATCTCTGTAAATAGTTACTGAGCAGTATTAATCTGCTAGTATTACCATAATGAAATATTTCGAATCTTAAAGAAAGAATTTAGCCTTAACATAGTTAGAGCAGGAGATCAAGATGCCAATAGGGTTGATTTGTTTTGGAGTCTGTGTCCAGTGCACATAGAATTTTGTCTTTCCAGTGTGTCTTCTTGTAGACTCATCCTTGTATGTCTCTGTTTTAATTTTCTTTTATGAGGATGCAAATTATGCTAAATTTATTTCCACTGTGTTTATCTCATTTTATTTATATTGTTTACCTAAAGACATAGTTCCCGAATGGCACTCTCTGTATTAATAGAATAAAGATTTTACTCTAAGTACTTGGTTTATATGGGGGGGGGGTAGAGATTAACACATAATATTCAGTATTTTTTTTTTTAGATTTAGGAAATAAATACTATGAGACTAACGAGAAGAAAACTCTAGGCTTTCTGTTCAACATAATAATTGACTCAAACCATGTAGCTCATATGACAGACTCCTCCAGAGATGTTGAGGCTTCTGTCACTTGCCAGCATTAGTCCAGATGTTTTCAGGATGTGTGTCTTTTCTATGGAGGAGTTAGTGAAACCATGTTCTTGCTTGCAGTCAACTAGGCTGTACTTCTTAGTCCTCACCATAGAGTCTGCAGACAACATGGTTATCCATTTTCCACAGGCTAGAAGAAGAAATGTTTTTTTAATGATTTCTGTCTATGCAGTCAGCTACAACCTCAGCTAATGAATATTCCTATCACCATTTGTAATATAATGTAGCAATTAAGTGAAAGAATTTCTCATCATATTCTCATTGTTAAGGCTACTCAACTGAAGGGAATTAGACAAGTTGTGTCTGTGTGTTGTAGAATGACTCTCTGGGGAAGCATTTTACAATTCTGCCTACTATAGATACAAATTTAATTTGAGACAGGCTACTAGGTATATTTGCAGATAAGTAAACACTTTAAACATAGAAATTTGAAGTATTAGCAATTCCCAGGAAAACAGTAGCTCTTCATGGGTAACTCATTTGACTCCATGCCAACCTAGCCTCCTTATCTCAGAGAACAAACCAAACAAACAAACAAAAAATCTGGCTGTTGACACATTATTAGTGGCTTCTTAGCAAACTGCAGATTCAGGATTGGTGTGTCTGTGTAAATGAATTATTCATACTACATTGGACCTTCTCTGCCTTCAAAGCCATAGAACATTTAGACTCTGACCCTCTTGCTCTGTTCTTTAGAGTGCATACTCTTTTATACACACTGTCTGATCTATGCTGGATATTGCCACACAACTGTTTTATTCCTTTGGAAAATTGTTTTTTTTAGTTTTTGTTTCTCTTTCTTTTCATCACTATAGAAGGTCTACTTATACTTCAAATTCAGCATCAAGAAGCTGCCTGATTCAGTCCTTCTCTGGCCCTGTGCTAAGGTTAGTTGATATTTCAGGGAATCTTTATTTACAATATTACAATTCTATGAAGGTTAAAAAATATTTTATTTTTATATTTTAACCAAGATTCATATATTACCTACAATTTTCTCTTTAATCCAGTAGACTATAACACTGTTTAATGATCAATTTATGGATAATTAATTATTAATTTTAGGTAATTAACAATTGCTTCTTGACCAGTTTATGGAGAATCAATAAGTCCAGGAAATCATATGGATATTTTCTACTTACATATTCTGCTACTGCATTAACAAATGAAAAGCAATAGATTCCTCATAAGCCACCATGACCCATTCTACATCACCGGAAAACACAATGTTCATTTATATTTTAATTATTGTAAGTATTGAATTTATTTATTAATATTTATTTAATTTCTTTAAACATACACATCAAAACATAAACTCAGTGAACATAGAAAATGGCCTATCTTTTTATCTGCATGTCTACGCTGCCTAGAACACTGTGTTATAATTAAATGTGAAGACTGAATATGTGGAAAAATCTTGTACTTCATGTCACTCTTTACCTTAGAGCAAAATAATATTTATGGTTATTTCACCTTGATGAATAATATGTGATTAAAGGAATAAAGGTACATATTTCATTCACTTAATGAAAACCATGTCCACTCTACAAAATAAAAACTAGATTGTACTTCTTATCCATATACACTCTGAAACTGATAATTATTTCACTGATGTTTCATTTGTTTATTATACCATTATAAGTTATTTGTGAACACCAACAGCACAGGCTCTAAGTTCAACAATTAATAAATGGGACCTCATGAAACTGAAAAGCTTCTGTAAAGCAAAGGACATTGACATCAGAACAAAACAACAGCCTACAGACTGGAAAAAGATCTTCAGCAACCCTACATCTGACAGAGGGCTAGTATCTAGACTATGTAAAGAACTGAAGAAGTTAAACACCGACAAACCAAGTAATCTGATTAAAACTGGGGTAGAGACATGAACATAGAATTCTAAGTAGAGGCATACCGAATGGCAGAGGAACACTTAAAGAAATGTCAACGTCCTTAGTCATTTGGGAAATGCAAATCAAAATGGTCCTGAGATTTCACATTACACCCATAAGAATGGCTAAGATCAAAAACTCAAGCAATGGTGCATGCTGGAGAGGTAGGGAAGAAAGGGAAGCCCTCCTCTACTGCTGGTGGGAATAAAAATTTGTATACAACCACTTTGGGTATCCATCTGGCATTTTCTCAGAAAATTAGGAATAGAACTACCTCAAGATACAGCTATACCACCCAGGGGCATATATCTGAGAGATGTGCAACTATGCTTCAAGGGCATTTGCTCAACTATGTTCATAGCAGCTTTATTCATAATAGTCAGAATCTGGAAACAACCTACATGTCTTTCAACAGAAGAATGGATGCAGAAATGGTAGTACATTTACAGAACAGGATAGTAATAAGCTCTTAAAAACAAGGAAATCATGAAATTTGAGGGCAAATGGATGGAACTAGGAAAGATTATCCTGAGTGAGGTAATCCAGAAACAGAAAGAGACACATGGTATATACTCACTAATAAGCAGATATTAGCCATGCCATATAGGATAACCACACTAAAATCTACAGACCGAAAGAAGCAAAAAAAAAAAAAAAGAAAGAAAGAAAGAAAGAAAGAAAGAAAGAAAGAAAGAAAGAAAGAAAGAAAGAAAGAAAGAAAGAAAGAAGATCCTAGGGAAGAGGCTTAATTCTCATTTAGAAGGGAAAACAGGATAGACACCAGAAGTGGCAGAAGAGAGGAAACATAATGGGAGCCTACCATGGATGTCCACTGAAAGTCTTCACCCAGCAGGGAGTGGAAGTAGATACAGACTCACAGCCAAATTTTGGACAGAGTGCAGGGATTTTTGGGATTTTTATGGAAGTAGAGGGATATATAAGGACCCAGAAGTGACAGGAGCTATACAAAGAGACCAACAAAGTGAAAAATAAATGGTGGGTCTAGGGGAGAATACAGAGACTGATGCATCAACCAAAGACCATGCATAGAGGGGACCTAGAGACCCTCTGCTCAGATGTAGCCCATAGGCCACTCAGTCTCCATGTGTGACCTCTAGTATTGGGAGAAGAGATAGTCTCTGACATGAACTGGATTGCTTGCTCCTTGATCACTTCTATCTAGCTGGTGAGGGAACCAAGCCAGCTCACAGATGAAGAGAATCCAGGCAGTCCTGATGGAACCTGATAGGCAATGGTTTATCTTTATTGTCATGATGATTCAACATTATTGGCAGTTGCTGCATTTCAGTCAACAAGATACCATGAACACATGTAACAGCTGATTGTTGCAAGTAGGCTGTTTATATTTGGAATATAACACCTTTGAAGCCATATACCACTACAGACTGAAAACCCAAATATATGCACCAATAACAAGGACACACATACATTTATCTTGTAGGATAACACAATATAATATTGTCTTCTACAGACTTTAAAGTTCAAGCAACACACAATCACTTCATAAAAAAATTAACAATCCCACAAAAATCTCAAAATATTTTAAGGAAGTTTAAATTTTTTTCTTTGGTCACTTTCCACATTCATAGGTATCCAAGCCATATGTGGCTACCAAGTTGTAAGTTTAACTCTGCTAGTTAATAGGTGTTGTAGTTCTTGTTTCAATAAAAAAATAGCTACAATAATTTATACATATCATACAGAACCATACTCCATATTGATGGAGTCTCTAGCCAGGTCCCTGTACAGATGAATTAACTGTTGTACTCTTTAATGTGACTTAGAAATAATATTCCTTGCATAAATAATAGAGTCCACATGGACTGAGTTTAAACAATTTTTGGTGTCCTCACAAAAGGAGCATTTGTATGAAGGGATACACATAGAGGAATAATGGTTAGGAGAAATAAAGATGGCCATTTCCAAGACAAAGAGAAGCCTGGGACACAAACACTATTTACAGCTTTCAAAATAAACCAACCAATTATACTGGCACATGAATTTTGAATTTCAAATCTTGATAATTGTAATGTATTAAATACTTGTAAAATTAGATAGTCTGTGAAACTTTATTACAGTATATTTTTAAAAAATCACACAATTTTAGGACTGTTCTCTATGGTATTTCCCTTGGATAGACCAGAAAATACCAACATCACCAAAGCAATCAGCAACACACTAAAACCTATGAAGTTAACAATCTTTTTTTTTTTTTTAACTTTCAGAATGTGGTGGAAAGAGCAGCCTATCCATCAATAATAATTTATGTTTAATAACAAAGGACAGAAATAGAATTATAATTTCAATAAAATTAAAATAAGAACATGTCAGGAGAGAACTTGTTTTCCTGATACAAAAAACAGATGTCACTGCTCACTGTTTTTTCTTATTTTTCTTGCCTTGAACCAGACAGTAAGTCAAGAGCTTCAGCAGCATCCTTTGGTGGCATGATGTGCGAAGCCACCATGTTATAACGCTGGAGTGCTACAATGTAAGTGTGCTCACATTCCAGCCAGCTCCTCTTAACACTCAATAAACGAATCAAAGATAAATGGCATACATGAAAATCTAGTAAGAGTTATCCTGTACATAGAAAATAATGGTCATTAGTGCGATATCTATCTATCTATCTATCTATCTATCTATCTATCTATCTATCTATCTATCTAACTATCTATTTATAGTACATGCATATATATGGGTGAAGATATAAATGCACATATGTATGGCTGTATCTGGAAATCAGAAGTCTATACTAAATGCCTTCCTCAATCATCCTTCACCCAATTGTTGAGGTTTCTTATATAAACTAGAGGTACCAGATTCAGCTAATTGACTGTCCACTAAGACCCAGAAATTTTCCTGTCTCTATGTCCTGGTTTTGTAATTGCAACTACGTGGCACTACAGTGGGTTTTTACACGGAAGTGGGGTATTCAAACTCAGGTAATCATATCTGAACAGCAATTCCTTTATCTCCTGGCTCATCTCCCTAATCCCTAGAAGTTTTAATATTTATTATGTATAATTATTTTATAAAACACATGATTTGTATATAAAATTGTCAAACATTATTGATTACCTAATAAGTTAACATATTAGTTTTATTATACCATGTATGTGGATGCATGCTTACATATTAGCTTGTCATTAGAATGTTTTCCATCATGACAAGTTTATATTCAGTTAAATATTCCATCTTTTCCATTTAGATAAGCATGCAGTTACCATGACAATAAATTACATAGAAAGGTATAGATTAAACTGAAATAGAATCAAACAAAAGTTAAAATCAGAATCTTTGCAACACATCTATTTCAAACAATTACTTTTCCTATCTCCATGAACATCTAAATAATAATCAACCCAAACATTCTATTAAAGAAAGAAAAAAGACAAAAGTACATGGCTCCAGAATAAATGTTTCAGAGTTTCAGAATCCTAAGTAACCAATGGAAGGCATTATAGTAAGAATGTTACGTTCTTTAGTCATGTTGCTTGCCCCCTGAACCCAGTGCTGGCCATTTTAATCAGGGATTTTCATGTTGATGTATGTACTCAGCCACCGAACTACATCACAAATCCTTTGGTGTCTTTTATTTATTCACTTATTCTTTGAAAATGAAGCATATAATGAACAAGATGTTGTATATTAGGGAGTTGCCATATTCTTTTGGGAAGGGGTAGAAATTTGTACTTCTGCAGAGACTAATAGAGCACTGGGTGTATATTAAAGTCATTGCTTCTGATGAGCAGTCCTCTGCCTAAAATGATTAGAGAAATTTATATAAACCTTTAGGTTGATATCTTTCAAAAAAGCGATTCTTTTATTTCACTGGTGAGTTAACATTTTTAGCATAGAAGACACATGTATAAAATAAAAAGAACTAAAGAAGTTAAACAGCAAAAAATCAAGTAATCCACTTAAAAAAAATGGGATACAGAGCTAAATAGAGAATTCTCTGCAGAAGAATATTGAATGGCAGAGAAACACTTAAAGAAATGCTCAACCTCATTAGCCATCAGGGAAATGCAAATCAAAACGACCCTAAGATTTCACCTTACACCTATCAGAATGGCTAAGATAAAAAACTCAAGAGACAACACATGCTGGAGAGGTTGCGGAGAAAGGGGAACCCTCCTCCACTGCTGGTGGGAATGTAAACTTGTACAACCACTCTGGAAAGCAATCTGGTGCTTTCTCAGACAACTAGGAATAGTGCTTCCTCAAGATCCAGCTATACCACTCCTAGGCATATATCCAAAAGATTCTCAAGTACACAACAAGGACATTTGCTCAACAATGTTTGCAACAGCCTTATTTGTAATAGTCAGAAGCTGGAAACAGCTCAGACGCTCCTCAGTGGAGGAATGGATGCACAAATTGTGGTATATCTACACAATGGAATATTACTCAGCAATAAAAAACAAGGAAATCATGAAATTTGCAGGTAAATGGTGGGATCTGGAAAAGATCATCCTGAGTGAGTTATCCCAGAAGCAGAAAGATGCACATGGTATATACTCACTCATATAGACATATAATATAGAATAAACCTACTAAAAGCTGTACACCTAAAGAAACTAATCAAGAGGGAGGACTCTTGCTAAAATGCTCAATTCTTATCCAGAAAGGCAAAGAGGCTAGACATCAGAAGGAGAAAAGAGGGAACAAGTCAGGAGGCTGACAGAAGACCTCTGAAAAGCTCTGCCCTGCAGACTATCAATGCAGATGCTATGGGCAACCTTTGGGCAGAGTGCAGGGAATCTTAGGAAAGAAGTGGGAAACAGTAAGATCTGGAGAGGACAGGAACTCCACAAGGAGAGCAGCAGAACCAAAAAATTCTGAGCACAGGGGTCTTTCCTGAGACTGCTATTCCAACCAAGGACTATGCATGGAGATAACCTAAGACCCCTGCACAGATGTAGCCCATGGCAGTTCAGTATCCAAGTGGGTTCCATTTTAATAGGAACAGGGACTGTCTCTGACATGAATTGATTGGCCTGCTCTTTAATTTCCTCCCCCTGAGGGGGAAGCAACATTACCAGGCCTCCGAAGAAGACAATGCAACCACTCCTGATGAGACCTAATTGACTAGCATCAGAAGGAAGGAAAAGAAGTCCCCCCATCAGTGGACTTGGGGAGGGGCATGCATGCAGAGGGTGGAGGAAGGGAGGGATTGGGACTGGAGGAGAGAGGGAACCACAGGGGGTATACAAAGTGAATAAAGTGTAACTAATAAAGAAAAATTTAAAAAAAAAGAAAAAAATCACACAGCTTTGAATAAAAAATAAAGCAATGTCTTCCTTTCTTGTATTCTCCACAGTATTCACGTTTTCTTACCCACATGCATAGATGCTTCTTGAGAAGATGTTGCCTAGTGGTATGTTAAAAAGGCTACAGATGAAGAATGAAACAAAACAAAACAAAAAAACACGAAAGAAAACAAAACAAGAAATAGATGGACAGTGAGTAATTACTTTGTTTTTCTTTTTATCTTGTTTCTAGTGACAAGATACCAGAATTTGTCAAATGTATGTTTTATTCATGGTACTGATTATTCTCTGTTGACTACAAGTAGGAAATTAGGAAAAGGGTTAAATAGATATTCTATGAGCTTCAGGAGTTTGTGTTCCTGACATGTATTTTCTACCAGTGATACCAATAATTCAGAGTAAGTATGAGGACATGCTTCTTTCCTTCCCTCGAATTCCTTTCTGCCTAAACTTTCATTCTTCCTCCCTCCTTTCATTTCTTCTTTCCTCCCACTTCTTCCTCACATCTTCCTTCCTTCCTTTTTAATTTTTTTTCCTTTAATCCACGTATGTTTATCGTGATGCTCCTCTGTACCAGTATACATCATAGTTGTTAGAAATAATACAGAAATAAGACTGCACAGTCTTCACAATCAGAGAAACTGTCATCTGACAGGAAAACCAAAATTAAAAACAACAACAACAACAAAAAAGGGCATTTATTGTCAGTGGAAAAATTAAAATCTTCTCTGAGGGTAATTTTAAGGCTGATATAGTAAATGGAATTTTTGTACATAGGAGAAAATAAAACAGTATGTACAAGACTAGGGACAATGATTCTGAGGCTCCAGCCAGCAGCTGATAAGGACAGGGACAGATGCTAGGACTTGCAGCCAAGCATGCTGTGGACCTTCAAAGGGATCTGTGGAAGTGTTGCGGGGGTTGGAGGGAGGAAGAAGGACCTAGACAGGACAGGAACCTCACAAGAAACCGAGACTGAGACATCAACTAAGTAGCATGCATGATCTGGCCCCTAGGCCCCTGCACATAAGTAGCTGTTGGGCAGCTTGGTGAGTTGGGCAAGGGGAGGAAGGGGGGGATGTTTCTAACCTGAAACCTATTGTCTGCTTTGAAACACTTCCCCAGGCAGTGTTGCCTTGTGTGCCCTCAGGGGATGAAGATATGCTCAGTCCTGATGTGACTTGATGAGCTAGGGAAGGTTGATAAGGGAGGGTGGGGATGGGATTCCCCTTGGTGGGGGGAGGAAAAGGGGAAAGGAAAGAAGAGTAGGGAAAAGGAAGGATTGGGAGGAGATGAGGGAAAGGTCACCCTTGGGATATAAAGTAAGTAAACTGAAATAAACTTTTTTTTTTCTTTTTAAAGAGGGTTCACATTCCCACACACCCATATTGGTTTTCACCCCTAAGCAAAGACTGTTTTAGGACATATCTGAACAGCCCAGTCCATTGTCTGTTTGATTAGTCATCTTTTAGCCACAGGCCATAAAAATACTTCCAAGTATTGTTAGGTATAAAAGTAGAACTTAAAATTCTTTATGAGAATGTCTGCATACGACTAAACCTACAGGGCCTTGGGGAACACAAAGTGACTGGGAACACGGGTCTCCCAGCTGAATAGCTAGGAATCAAATGCAGTAGAAAGTCCAGCAGGAAGGAGCTGATAAAAATTCTTTGTTCTTGTGGATACAGAAACACTTAAGATAAAACTAGAACATATTTTAAAGTGTGTCCAAATCTAACTTGAGAATAAAACATGAAGGTGAATATTGAAAAGAAAGCAGGTAAGTGATGAAAAAAAAAAAAAAAAAACTAAGCCAAACATTTGTAGTTCAATACTACATTATTTTGTAGGGCTTTTGAAGACATCGAGTTGTGAATTTCCATCCAGAGAGATTACAAATTTCAGATATCTCCTGAAATAGTTGTAGCACTGAGTAAAACAAATATGTTTATGGGATGCTTATTATATTCAGTAAGACTATTGAAATTTTTATGCGAATCAAAATATGTATATTAATGCTAATTTTTTTGTCTCTTTTTAAGAACTGAATCATTTGGAACACATAAAATACATGCTACTGTATCCCATTATATGGAATTCTTCTTAATAAACCATACAGAAAAGCCCTCTGCTATATATTTAAAATTAAAAAAATAATATGCACTACTTTATATTTACAGGAGATATTATATATTCCTTGTATGGAAGTCATTAAAGACCATCTGAATTAGAGTAAGCAATGGGTATTTGTTTGCCAAAATTGATCACATTAGTAATACTGACCATGAGTGCTTTATATTTTCAGTCTCCCATAGACTACTGGGTTATTTAATATTCTGACTTAGAAAGAAATAATCAACTGAGCCATAAGTCAGGCATCTTTCTTTCTTTAAAAGAGCTACATGATATTTCAAAATAAAAAATGGCTAAATGCAAACAAGAAGGAGGACCCTTGGTAAGAAGATCAATCCTCATTCAGAAATGCAAATGGGATGGACATTGGAAGAAGGAGAAAACAGGGAACAGGACAGGAGCCTACCACAGAGGGTCTCTGAAAGACTCTACCCAACAAAGTATCAAAGCAGATGCTGAGACTCTTAGCCAAACTTTTGTCAGAGTGCAGGGAATCTTATGAAAGAAGGGGGAGATAGAAAGACCTGGAGGGGACAGGAGAGCCACAAGGAGAGCAAAAGAACCAAAAAATCTGAGCACAAGGGTCTTTTCTGAGACTGATACTCCAACCAAGCACCATGCATGGAGAAAACCCAGAACCCCTGCTCAGATGTGGCCCATGACAGCTCAGTGACCAAGTGGGTCACCTAGTAAGGGGAACAGGGACTGTCACTGACATGAATTCAGTGGCTGGCTCTTAGATCACTTCCCCCTGATGGGGGAGCAGCCTTACCAGGCCACAGAGGAAGACAGTGCAGCCAGTTCTGATGAGGCCTGTTAGATTAAGGTCAGATGGAAGGGAGAGGAGGACTTCCCCTCTCTGTGGTCTTGGAGAGAGGCATGGGAGGAGATGAGAAAGGGAGGGTGTGATTGGGAGAGAATGAGGGAGTGGGCTACAACTGGGATTCAAAGTGAATAAACTGCAATTAATATAAAAAATTTTAAAAGGCTCAAAAATACCATCAAACATCTTGAAAAAGTACTTTGCTATTCTAAATAATAATGAAATAAATGTATGTAGATAAGCATCATAAATTAGTTATGTAATTACTAAAAATTGTTTAATTCCCATAAGTGAAATTACAGAATTAAAAATATATTTAATTTAAGAATATAATGCATATACATATGTCACCTCAGGCACCTCAGGCACATGTAAACCCTGCTAAGACCTGAAAGCTCCAGTTGTCCCAGTTTTTAATGTCTACATATAAGGAAAGATTAGGTAATGGACTTTTGTTTCCAGGATAAAGCAATCACATAGCACAGTTTCATAGCACTCTAACCCTAAATGTAACAAAAACAACAAGGAAACTTAATGTTTGATGAATAGAAAAAAAAATGAACACTCACTGATCAATAGGTAAACAAAAATTGAAGGGTGAAACCTTTGTTAACATGCTTTTTAGGAAAGGTAAAATAAAAGGATAAACCTGCTTCCAGAATATAGCAGATGATATATAATTTTTGTCTGATTAATGAGTCCCTAATACATTTGGCAATGAATGTTGGCAGGCAAGAAAGGGAATGTGTGTTTAGTAGCTAGTTCATATATAAGTCCTTTCACTACACATAGAACAAGATTGGGCCATCACTAGAGTTTGTGAGTTGTACAAAAAAAAAAAAGAATTTGTGGATTGTATAAAACATAGATGCCAAGGGAAATTTTAAGTAGCAAGAAAGACACACAATTAACTTTTTCTCAAAACTTCTAGAATGTTGATGCCATAAAGAAGAGAACATACTCACTTATAAGTGGATAATAGACATATAATATAGGATAAAACTACAAAAATCTGTACACCTAAAGAAGGTGAGCTAGAAGGAGGAAAGTGGGTATAATGATCAGTCCTCACTCAGAAAGGCAAATGAGACGGATATTAGAAGAGGGAGAGAACAGGAAACAGGGCAGGAGTCTACCACAGATGGCTTTTGAAAGACTTTACACAGCTTTGCATGAAAGAGGATAATGAGACTCATAATCAAACTTTGGGCAGTGGGAAGGGAATCTTAGGAAAGAAGGAGGAGATAGTAAGACCTGGAGAGGTTAGGAGCTCCACAAGGAGAGCAACAGAACCAAAAAAATCTGGGCACAGGGTTTCTTTTCTGAGACTGATACTCCAACCAAGGACCATGCATGGAGATAACCTAGAACTCCTGCTCAGATGTAGCCCACGGCAACTCAGTGTCCAAGTGGGTACCCTAGTAAAGGGAACAGGAACTGTCTCTGACCTGAACTCAATGGCTAGCTCTTTGACTGCTTCCCTTGGATGGGAGAGTAGCCTTGCCAAGCCACAGAGGAGGACAATGCAGCCAGTTTGGATGGGATTGGATAAGCTAGGATCAAATGTAAGGAGAGGGGGACCTCCTCTATACGTGGACTTGGAGAGGGATATAGGAGGAGATGAGGGAGAAAAGGTGGGATTGGGCAGGGAGAAGGAAGTGGCTACAGCTGAGATACAAAGTGAATACACTGTAATTAATATAAAAAATAAAAATTTAATTTAAAAAAGAAAATAGAAGAAAGGAGATATGGGTACAGATATGCAATTAGCCTACCTGTTTTCATAGCCAGAGTGCTATTTGCAACATTTGGAACAATAAAGTTGATTTTTTTAATATTAAAAAAAGAAGAGAATATTCAGAACATATTAGGGATATAAAAATAATGTGGATATAATATTTTAAGATAACTAATGACAGTGGTTTGGAGTGGTATGGTATCTTTTTCATTTACAAATAGATCTAAGTGTATGTAAGGAAAAAGTAACCAGAACAATAAAGATGAACAATGTAGTCTTTGAAATATGGAGAATAACATGTAAAATGAGCATTGACAGTAGAATGAATTGAAAAGTGCAAGAATAGAGAAAGTATGCCAAGAAAGTTAGGAGACTTGGGGATCGTATTCAGATATTCCCAAACTCATCCTACTGGTGTGCCAAAAGAATAATAGGAAACAAAGAATAAATAGCAAGTATTGAAATAGATAATGTAAGATATTCTGAAAGAACTCATGATTGTCAGGATTTATAAAACCAAGACAAAATGAAAAGTCAAATGTGTTGGCATGGAAAATATTCTTATTAACAAGATGTCAAACCACTAAGGCTAGAAAGAAAATGCTAACCTCTTTCAAAGAAAGAAAATGATACAACAAGAAAATGACTATAATCAGCTTATAATTATGCACTGTCCTTTTGGCTGCTGTCACATATTGGGAGAGTCATGTTTGTAAGTCACACAAAATGGAGCCCTGTCTGACTCTGGATCTTGCTGTCTTTCTACTCTGCCTCAGGTGATTCAACTGCTTTGGCAACTTGTCACTTTCAGTTCATTCATAAGCTGCATTTACCTGCTCTTCTGGCCTTTGACTCACTGCCCCTATTTTCTGACTTCTTGCAAGCAGACCCTCTTGTGTAAAAACTTACTCTGCACTAATATTACTTTTTTGAGTTGACCTTGAGAACTATGCCCATGGCAACCTCTACAGACACAGAACGGCCTTCCTGAAAATGACCTAGACCCTGGCTGCAGCCTCTGCTGTCAAAACAATTATGTCTTCAAACCCAAGAGGAATTTAGAACTACTCAAATTTTTGGCTTAAATTCTGAGCTAATATTTCAGACTTTAAGATTGTTTTTAGCTCCTTAAAACTTGTATTGTACTGGAACATGATTGAAAACTATTTATGTTGGATGTGAAGACCTCTTTAAAAATATATAAATCACATACTAATATATTCTGTTTGAATAAATTAAAATATTATAGATGAGGCAAAAATTGATCTTTGGCTGCCATCCTCAATTATGATTCACTTTTCCATCTGTAGAGTTACTGATTTTAGGATGTATCATAACTTTAAAAATAAGTAACATATTTGTATTTTCACAGATTTTTTTTTCTCTCTGAAACTATATGTATCCCTGTTAATAAGTATATTATTTTAGTTGTGTTTAAAACAATAAATGCTACTTTCTTACACATATTGTACAATTCCTGTTGTTAATGCCAAGCAGAGCAAATAGGTATTCATTACATGCACACATTACTTGTGTGTGTGAATGTATGTGTGTGTGTTTTTATGTTTGTTTCTAATGTATATACAATAGTGAGAGTGTAGGCATATACCCTTGTCTGTGCATGAAGAAATGAGAAAATGGCATTAGGAATCCTGCTCTTTCACTTTCCAGACTATGCTCATGAGGCAAGATCAGTCAGTGTACAGGGAAGTTAGCTGATGGCTAACAAGCCTCAGCAATTACTTTAGCTCCACCATTAGCCAGCCAACAGTGTTGGATCATGACAACATCTGGCTTCTTCCATGGGATTTTGAGGACAAAACTCAGCTTGCACAGCAAACACTCTACCCACAGGCCTTTCCCCCAGACAATACATTTACAAATTATAACAAGTGCAAATCTGTGCCTGTTGTGGCATCACCCTGGGCACTAAGAGTTAAGGTCTCTCAAAATGTTCTGCAGTACACACTTGTGGACATTAGGAATTGGATAAGCACAGATATGCTGGGACATAAGAATTCCATATTAAAATAAAAAGTAATGATATGATGAGTATCTCCCCCAGGATGACTGCATGCATACAATTACTATCTGCTTTGTATAGACAATGTTACTAACAAGTTTGAAATACGTGTCAATTTATTACATGAAAAGAATAAATATGATTTTAAATTCCACATAGTCCTCCAGGCTCTTTTGTAACCTTTTACTTTCTCAAAATAGTAATGATAATGTCAGTAAGTCTATTATTACATAATCATCTGTCCATATCCTTGGGTGATTGGTTTTAGCACATTTTTTCCAATGACTACTGAATTTCACATAAACTCAACTCTTTAATATAATTCTATATTGCTACCTATAATCTACATGTTTTCTAGTATTCCTCAAAACATCTCAAGTACCTCTAATAGGAAAGATTATGTAAATTTTGCGAGAATAGTTTTCATCCTGTCTTGTTCTACTGATTGTTTAGATGATAACAAGAATAAATAAACTGTATGCTCTGTGAAGACACTATTTTTTTTTTTAGCATTTTGAACTCTAGCAAATGAGGGAAGATTATCTATAAATTTCTTGAATAACTTTTTATGTCCAGTTATTTTTTTTTGTCCTTTGGAAGCTGATCCTAAAAATATTATGATTTTTTCTTCTAAAAATATTTTTCCATTCACTCTGCCCATCAGTTGGCAGAGTGAATGGAATTTTATGTAAGAAGTGGGAAATAGTAAGAGCTGGAGGGGACGGGAACTCCACAAGGAGAGCAACAGAACAAGATTATTTGAACACAGGGAACTTCCCAGAGACTCATACTCTAACCAAGGACTATTCGTGGAGATAACCTAGAACCCCTGCACAGATGTAGTCCATGGCAGTTCAGTGTCCAAGTGGGTTACATAGTAATGGGAAGAAGGACTGCTTCTGACATAATCTGATTGCCCTGCTTTTTGATCACCTCCCCCTGAGGGGGGAGCAGCCTTACCAGGCCACAGTAGAGGACAATGCAGCCATTTTTGATGAGCACTGATAGACTAAGATCAGAAAGGAGAGGAGAACCTCCCCTATCAGTGGACTTGGGGAGTGGCATGCATGCAGAAAGGGGAGGGAGGGTGGGATCGGGAGGGAAGGAGGGAGGGGCTTATGGGGGGATACAAAATGAATAAAGTGTAATTAATAAAAAATTAAAAAAAATATATTTTTGTTTACTGTGCTGGATTAAAGGTGGCTACCCTCATGCAATATATGACGACTATGTACTGCCTTTCCCATCAATGACTGCTCTAGGCAGCCTCCTTTGTGCCCTTGGTTTCCATTTCCTTTATGCTATTTGTACATATATTATTTTCTGTACCTATAGAAAACTTACGAACCACAAATGAGACAAAACAAGAGGTATTCTTTTGTTCTGAGATTGGCCTACCACACTTATATCCACACAGTTCCATTCTTATGACTAAAACATTCTACTGTGTATGCAAAACGTCTTCTTTACCTATTTTTCCGTTGGTGCACAACTAACCTATGTTAGTTTCATAATTAAGATCACGTTAATGGCAGAATAACAACACAAATATACTAGTCTTATTGTGCTGTTTTCCCTTAGAGTCTTTCAGGTAAAAACCCAGCAGTCATATAGCTAGCTGGGCCATGCTATGTTGTATGATTCCTTTTTTTCTGGAGTCTCTTTCTTTTAGTGGTAGAGAGGAAAGTAAGTACCTCTATCTTCTCTTCTTGTACAGATTGAGCAAATGCCTATATTATGTCTAGCAGTTTCTTTCCTCTTTCTCTCCAGATTTTCAGTGAAGCTATCCAGTGAGTTTTCTATATCATTCAGTGTACTTTTCAGTTCCTTAATTTCTTAATGGTGATTTATCATAATTACTCTGGGTTTGATGATGTTTTCTACTTATCTCTTTCATTTGACTCAGAGGAACTTTTATTACTCATTGAAATTAATTTATGATATATGCTTAGAAGTTATAGCCAGAAACTTTCAATGACTAATTCATCATCTATAATTGTTTTCTATTTATTTGTTCTTGGCATATTAAACAAATAATGATTATATCCTGCACATTGCAAATATAGCGATAAAAGAAAACATGTGACCTCATTTCAGTAGTTTTACATTTCTGATATAGATTATAGCCTACTTTTTGTGGTATATCCAAGAGGAACTTAGTTTCCAGACCTCTTTAAATGTTCATATATATATGTTATACATGTATGTGTGTGTATGTTTCTGGATTTTAACAATGCCTATTAATTCTTGTTGATACCACTCTGATGATCTAAAATGATTTCTTGACTATCTCAAGGGGAGTGGCTATTAGCTTATTTTCCACTCTTTTTTTTTTTTGTTATTTTTTTAGTATTTTTTTTATTTTTAAATAATTTTATACATTCACTTGTGTCCGAGCTGTAGCCCACTCCCTCTTTCCCTCCCAATCTTCCCCTCCCTCATCTCCTCCTTGCCCCCTTCTGAGTCCACTGAGAGGGGGTGTTCTCCTCTCTTTTCTTTCTGGCCCTAGCATATCAGGTATCTTGAGGATGGTTGCAATGTCCTTATCTGTGGCCTAGCAAGGTTGTTACTCCCTCAGGAAGGAGGGGAAGCTCATGATTTCATGTCAGAAACAATTCCTGTCCCCCTTACTAGGGAACCCACTTGGATACTGAGCTGCCATGGGCTATGTCTGAGCAGGGGTTGTAGGTTATGTCATGCATGGTCCTTGGTTGGATAAACATTCTCATAGAAGACCCCTGTGGTCAGATATATTTAGGCTTTGTGGGACTCCCTGTCCCCTCTAAGACATACTAATTCCTCCTTCCTTCATATGATTCCCTACACTCTGCCGAAGGCTTGGTTATGAGTCTCAGCATCTGCTTTGATACACTGCTAGGTGGAGTCTTTCAGGTGCCTTCTGTGGTAGGCTCCTGTCCTGTTACTTGTTTTCTCCTATTTCCAATGTCCATCCCCTTTGTCTTTCTAGATGAGGATTGATCATCTTACCCCTGGTCTTCTTTCTTGTGTATCTTCTTTAGGTGTACATATTTTAGCATGTTTATTCTATCTTATAGGACTATATAAGTGAGTATATACTATGTGTGTCTTTCTGCTTTTGGGATATCTCACTCAGGATGATTTTTTTCTAGATCCCACCATTTGCCTGCAAAATTCATGATTTCCTTGTTTTTAATTGCTGAGTAGTATTCCATTGTATAAAAGTACCACAATTTCTGTATCCATTCCTCTGTTGATGGACATCTGGGTTGTTTCCAGGTTCTGGCTATTACAAATAAAGCTGCTACAAAAATGGTTGAGCAAATGTCCTTGTGTACTTGAACATCTTTTGGATATATGCCTAGGAGTGGTATAGCTGTATCTTGAGATAGCACTATTCCTAATTGTCTGAGAAAGCGCCAGATTGATTTTCATAGTGGTTGTACCAGTTGACATTCCCACCAGCAATGGAGGAGGGTTCCCCTTTCTCCACAGCCTCTCCAGCTCATTTTCGACTCTTCCAGTACCACTGGTTTCCTCCCTATTTTAATTCTGGGTAAGTTTGCCCCTTTTCACACTTTTCCCATTGAAAATAAGCTTTTCATGCTTTCCTTTCAGTACTAGAACTGTGATGCTTCAGACGAAGCTTATTCAGATAACCTAAGTACACGGAATATAAAGAGAAAAATCAGAGAAATTAACCTATTATTCTGCAGATCTTGGGGGTTTATTGTAATCTGTTAGTCTTTTAAGTTTCACACAGTTTGTTTTTATGACTTCTAAATTAAAATCAGAAAATTTGATTACACTTACAGTATATTAGGGAATGCTAAGTTCACGCTGTCATTTATCTGGAAATGTTTCAGTAATGTTAAAGATCTCTTCTTTTTTATTTATTTTTTATTTTTCTTTTTAGTTACAATTTGTTAACTCTGTGTCCCAGCTGTATCCCGCTCCCTCATTCCCTCCCCCTCCCCACACTCCCTCCTGGGTCTCCTCCCTGCCCCTTTCCAAGTCCACTGATAGGGAAGGACCTCCTCCCCTTTCATTTGACCCTGTTTTATCAGGTATTTTCAAGGCTGGCTGCAAAGTCCTCCTCTGTGGCCTAACAGGACTGCTCCTCCCCTGGGGGGGGAGGAAGTCAAAGAGCCTGCCCTTGAGATTCTGTTAGAAATAGTCCTTGTTCCCCTTACTTTGGAAAACTACTTGGTTACTGAGCTAAAACGGGCCACATCAGAGCAGAAGTTCTATGTTATATCCATAGATGGTCCTTGGTTGAGTGTCAGTCTCAGAAAAGACCCTGTGCCCGGATATATTTGGTACTTGTAGAGCTCCTATCCTTTCCATATCATACTAACTCCCCTTCTTTTATATGATTCCCTGCACTCTGCCATGGTTTGGTTATGAGTCTTAGTGTCTGCTTTGAAACACTGCTAGGTAGAGTCTCTCAGATGCCCTTTGCGGTAGACTCCTGCCATACATTCAATGCACATCCCATTTGTCTTTCTAAATGAGGATTGATCATCTTCACCCATGTCCACTTACTTGATTATCTTCTTTAGGTATATAGATTTCATTATGTTTATCATATCTTGTAGGTCTACACAAGCGAATATATACCAAGTTTGTCTTTTTCCTTCTGGGATACTTCACTCAGAATGATCTTTTCTAGATCCCACCATTTGCCAGCAAATTTCACGATTTCCTCCTTTTTGATTGCTGAGTAGTATTCCATTGTGTAAAAATACCATAATTTCTGTATCCATTCCTCTGTTGATGGACATCTGGGTTGTTTCCAAGTTCTGGCTATTACAAATAAAGCTGCTACGAACATGGTTGAACAAATGTCCTTGTTGTGTACTTGAGCAAATTTTGGGTATATACCTAGGAGTGGTATAGCTGGGTCTTGAGGTAGCACTACTCCTAGTTGTCTGAGAAAGCGCCAGATTGACTTCCAGAGTGGTTGAACCAGTTTACATTCCCACCAGCAATGGAGGAGGGTTCCCTTTTCTCCACAACCTCTCCAGCATGTGCTATCACTTGAGTTTTTCATCTTGGCCATTCTGATGGGTGTAAGGTGAAATCTCAGGGTCGTTTTAATTTGCATTTCCCTAATGGCTAATGAGGTTGAGCATTTCTTTAAGTGTTTCTCTGCCATTCGATGTTCCTCTTTCGAGAATTCTCTGTTTAGCTCCGTTCCCCATTTTTTAAGTGGATTACTTGGTTTGTTGCTTTTCTGCTTCTTTAGTTCTTTATATATACTGGATATTAGCCCTCTGTCAGATAAAGGGTTGGTGAAGATTCTTTCCAATCTGTAGGCAGTCGTTTTGTTTTGATGACTGTGTCTTTTGCTTTACAGAAGCTTTTCAGTTTCATGAGGTCCTATTTATTGATTGTTGCTCTTAGAGCTTGTGCTGTTGGTGTTCTGTTCAGGAAGTTGTCTCCTGTGCCAATGAGTTCTAGGCTGTTCCCCACTTTTTTTTCCAACTGATTTAGAGTATCTGGTTTTATGTTGAGGTCCTTGATCCAGTTTGACTTTAGTTTTGTGCGGGGTGATAAATATGGATCTATTTTCATTTTTCTGCATGTAGACATCCAGTTGGACCAGCACCATTTGTTGAATATACTGTCTTTTTTCCATTGAATGGATTTGGCTTCTTTGTCAAATACCGAGTATTCATAGGTGTGTGGGTTTATTTCTGGGTCTTCTATGCGGTTCCATTGATCCTCCTTTCTGTTTCTATGCCAATACCATGCAGTTTTTATTACTGTTGCCCTGTAGTACAGCTTGAGATCGGAGATGGAGATACCTCCAGATGATCTGTTGTTGTACAGGATCATTTTAGAGAGCTCTTCTTTATGTCATTACACTGTCTTCTCAACAATGCCAATGGTATTAATTCTTATATTGCCTTTGCACTGAGTTCCCTTCCAGAAACATAAGAATTTTTCCTTTACTGAAGGCACCACCCACTTCAGACACAGGACTTGGAGGAAAGTAGATGGTACTGACTTGGAAACTTCCTCCCTGACTACTAGCTCTCAGTAATGGCAGGAGATTTATGAACTATACAATTGCTAGAAACCCCAATGAGGCCTAGGGTGGCAAGATATTCCCAAACATACACTAGTGGTAACCAAAAGTTACCTAAATAGACTAAGGACCGCTCTACATGGGAAAGTTGATGACTGGTTCTATACACCCAACCAACAACATGTGGATTGGGAGACCATGGAATTTAGAAGAGAACCTTCAACTGCCACTTTCTTGAGCCACTATAGTCTTTAACTACATGATTTAATTCTCATATACATTGCATCTTGACTACAGTTTCCCCTCTCCATACTTCTCTCAGTGCACTCCCACTTGTCCCCCCTTTCCCAGATCCATTTTTCCCCTTTTTCATGACATACTGTTGAAGGGATGGTACATGAACATTGCCCTACAGGTATAATTCACTTGTAGGTTTGAATACTATTATCTTTGATTATTGGTGTGGTGTTGTTATTGTTATCTATATTTTATTCTATTTAAAATAACTTCTTGATGTGTTCTGTCTTTGGAAATTGTTCCAACAATTTCAATTTCTTTAAAGCACGTTAGCTCTCCTCTATTATGAAGATGGAAAGTCGAGCATTATTTCATAGGAATTATTTAGATCTGGCACTAGTTGATGCCAGTAACAGGTTAGAGGGCTGTTTCTGAGCCGTTTCTTACATCCTTGTAAGTAACATCTTCCCATGGATTGTTTCCATCAGTTAGTCACTCCTCACAAGAGCTCAACATCACCTGAAAACTTGAACATTTGCTATAATGCACTCTCATTACATGAGAAGAAAAATGCCTTATCAAGTTGGGAATTAAGACTAGGAAAAATACTTATTTACAATTATTCAAATATAATTTTTCATTCAGACCATGTGATGAGTTCTTCCTTCCCTATTTTTTTCATTTTCTACCATAAGTATGTATCTATAAAAGCTCATGACCAATCACTTTCAGGTCTGCCATGGAAGAAAGGTGTTTGCTAAGAATAGTAGAGAATTCAATTCCTTGTTTATAGCTTGAAAAGGCTCAGAAAGCTCAGAGGCTGGCAGCAATTCATTTATTTCTTTTCAGTAAAATTATTTATCCTAGTGCAGACCCTGGTGAGGAAAGATTTATGTAATTTATCCTTAGAATAATAATGTTGGTATGCCCCTGTTCCCACTCACACCCATGTTGGTTATGCTTCCTTAAGTGTGCAATGAACCGCTCTATGTTATATATTGTACCAATCTGTAAGGTATGCAAGTGAGAGTTACTGGCCTGAAATCTGAAGGCTTTTCACAGTGCTTTTTTATGGATGGTGTCAAAGCAGAGGCAAATTCAAAATAAATAAGGCCGCTGCTCTCATTTGTAACCTCAGACTCATGGTGAGCAAGAGCAAGCAGAGGCATACCAGCACATTCCAATGCACTCTCCTTCAGCCAGTGCTATTGTGATTCCCCCAGTGTAAGAGTGGCCATCCATTGGCTAAATTAAAACCATGAAATAAGACGGTAGATCTCAGAATGACTACACAGATTCCCAGAATATCCCCCCTCCCTTTTTCCCCCTCTCTCTTTAATTTTATGCCCATAATTTATAGTGGTGTGTGTCTGGGGTGGGGGTGATTTTTTTTACCATCTTCAAAACATTTCCTGATGTCTGGAGACATTTAGGTTGTCTTGACTCTGGAATATAAATACTCCTGCAAATCTAACATGAATAAGAAAGCCTCAACACAAATATCACTGGTTCAAGGATGAAGGCTTTCAGTTTACGTTCACAGTTTTTCTTTGAATATGATCATTTGTTGCATCTGATCACACTCACTGCAGCACTGCCAAGTAGTCATCACATTTAAGAGTACAACAAATTAAAATAAATGTATGTATTTTTATCTTATGTGTATGAGCATTGGCCTGCATGCATTTATGTCCAAAACATGCCTGATTCTGTCAGAGGTCAGAAAAGGACATTGGATCTCCTTAAACTCTTTTTACAGATGATGGTGAGCTACCATGTGAGTCCTCTGAAAAGGTAGCAAGTACTCCTAACTCCTGAGTCATCACTGCAGCCTCCATAAGCAAGTTTCAGAAGTATCTTGAGATACATAATTAATTATTTGCATAAGAATATATGATTTCTTCCCTTTTGTTCTCAGCTTATTTCTATAACAACATTAGTGCCTTATAAAATTGACTTAGGTTTTTACTTACTCTGATTAGATTTTAATTAAAACCTTTCTCATTCATACAGAATACTTGAAATACTTGTTTATAAAAGGATGATTACTTGTACTTAGGGTAAATCTGATTGTGAAATTATTTCCACAACAAAAAGGGTCTTTATCTCACAGTGTTTAATAATGTCATCACACTTGGAACTCCATGTAAAGATTCTTTATGTGTATAAGTACAACAAAAAGACAGATGAAAGCAAAAATATCAGAGTTTCAAAATGATTAGTTCCCCAAACACCTGACCAAAGGTAATGTAATTGAGAAGCAGACATGATCAGACATCCCTGAGGTCCACTACTTTAATTCATTGAGATCTAATTTAAATCGTTCAAGGAGAGACATAGGGAGAGATGCTAATTTGCTTGGGTACTTTAGCACTAACATTCATTAAGATTCATGTAGTTAATTGCAATGTCAAAAGAAACATTTCCTTCTTTCTCTTACAAGTTGATTGCATATACATGAGAAACTGACTGGTTTTGCATTCCCTTTATCCCTATACATGGCCCATAAAACAAGAACCCCTGTTGTAAAATCAGCCAATTCCTACTTGCTCTCCATAAAACAACTATAAGGTAACATGGTCTTTATGTATGCTTTATGTGTATGATTCATGCATTGTTCTTTGCATACATGTGTTAAATGTTATGACATGTACCACTTACATGTGCTTATTTTCTTCTTTCCACTTCACGAAAGGTACACTGCTTTCAAATGTGTGTTTTTTTTTTTAGTTTTATTTTTTTGATCTGGAAAGAAATCTTAAGATCTCTCCTTACATCCTTGCTAGTATACAGAACAGAAACGGAATCTCATGATGAGTGCCACCCTGTGAATTAATGATTCGGATAAAGAATGTGTATGTTTTTCACTCCCTATTCAGTAATCTTTATGTTACATGTTGCTTTCATTTTATGACTCAAACTGAATTCTAAAAAAAGAAAAAGAAAAAAAAAAACACAGAAAAACTTCAAGCCTAACTTTAAAACACAATCATCCTTTTCTTTGCAAGAATATTCAAATAATTATTTTCTATTATAGTGTATAATTGGTAATACATTTTCTCAATACTAAATCAGGGCTTAAATAAAATATTTGAAATGAAATAGTTTTAAGAATGAATTAATGTTATAAAAATCATTCTTTACTATGAAAATATCTTAGAAATGCTTTCAATACATGGCATTCATTGCTATCATAATGGTGTAACATACATTATTCTTAAGATTTTTTTATTTAACTATTTTATTTTTAATTTATTAATTAATATTTTTATTTAATCACTTTACAGACTGATCCTACCCCACTTCTTTCTCTCCTTCCTGCACTGCCTTCACACCCCATCCCCCTCCCACCTCGTTTTCACCCTCTTTCTTCTCAGGGAAGGGAAGGCCACCAAAGGGCACCCATCCACCCTGGAACTTCAAGTCTCAGCAGGACTAAGCATATCTCCTCTCGCTGAGCCCAGACAAGGCAGCCCAGCTAGAGGAAAGGGATCCAAAGTCAGGCACTAGAGAGCCTCTACTCCTATTTTTAGGGAATCCACATGATGACCAAGCTACTCTTCTGCTACGTATGTGTAGGGGCTAGGTCCAGCCCATGCAGACTCTTTGGTTGGTGGTTGAGTCTTTGTGAGCCCTCATGGACCAGGTTAGCTTACTCTTTAGGTCTTCTTGTGATGTTGTTGGCAACTCCAGCTCCCTCTCTCCTTCTTCATACTCTTCCTCAAAACTCTTGAGGTGGGCCTATTGTTTGACTGTGGATTTCTGCATCTGTTTCCATTAGCTACTAGGTGAAGCTTCTCAGAAGTCAGTTATACTAGGCACCTGTCTGCAACAATACCAGAGTTTCAATAATAGTGTCAGGGGTTGGCTTTTTCCCATGGGGTGGGTCTCAAGTTGGTCCAGTCTTTGATTTGACATTCTCTTAATCTCTGCTCCATCTTTATCCCTATACTTCTTGTAGGTGAGACAAATTTTGGGTTGAAAGTTTTATGGGTGGTTTGGTGGCTCCCTCCCTCCACTGAAAGTCCCATGTGGCTACAGGAAGTTACTTCTTTATGTTCCATATTCCCCCTCAACAGGAGTCTCAGTTAGGCTCCTGGGAGCCTCCCCAGTCTCAGATATGCCCCCCATTTCCATTCTCTCTTCCAGACCTCCCTCTCCCACCCCATCTGTAAACCCCACTCTTTCAACACCTCATCTCCCCCATTATCCTTCTCACTCTCTCTCACACCCAGTTCCCTCCTTCCATCTACTTCAAATGCCTCTTTTATTTTTGCTTCTGAGTGAGAGCCCTTCTTGGCTTCTTGGGGTATAGCATGCTTACCCTGTATTTCTATGGCTAATATCCAAAAAATTATTTTTACACTTTGGAGCAAGACAATGGATCTCAGTGTCCTATGCTGAAATGAGCTATCAATATTTGATTATGTACATAACTACAGTCTCAATAAAATAAATTAAATAAGATCATGGTTATAAACTAAAAGTAATGGACTTACAGAACGAAAACACTACCATTATTATTAGAATATGTTTTATTTTCCTTAGATACTAAAACATATTTTCATAGCTCTAATATTATATTTATTTTACTGTTTATTTTATTATGAACAAGTAACCATGATTACTCATGAGATAATAACTGTCTGACTTGATATATTTTCTAAATGGTGACTTGAAAGGTTTAGTTGATGTTTATCTGCATATATGTGTATCTTTGTATAACATGTACATGCACCTACTCATACGGTCCAGAAGAGGGGGACACATCCTTTGAAACTAGAGTTCATTGCTGTTGTGCCAAGCAGAGTGAGCATTGTGAATGGAATGTGTACTTTGTAGGACCCTCAAGAGCTCTTAACTGTTGAGCCATCTCTCTAAAGCAAAAATCTGATTAAACCACATAAGAAACACTTAATAAGCCATATTTAGAGAAGGTTGTAGCTCACAGCAAAATGAAATGAGATACTTAGGGTGGTTCTATATAATAGCGATCTCCATACATACACACTCTCTTCCAATATCAGCATCCTACACCAAGATGGCTCCTTTGCTGCAAACAATGAACTCACAGCAATGCATATTTATCCTGTACATTTCACTATTAACATGAAGTTTGTCTTCAGTGTGAAATCTATATGTTTTGACAAGTATATTGGTATTGAAATGTCTCTACCATCATATTATCCTACAATAGGTTTTCATTTTTACTGAAAATATCTGTCTGTGCTGTTTTTACTTCCCTGACTTTTCTCCAACACATGGAAATTCCTGACATTTTTAAAGCAGCTGTACTTTTTTTGCAAAGTGTTCACTTAGTTTTAATATTAGACAGATGCTAATCTCTTAGAATTAAAAAATATCAGTTAATATTGTTATCACTACATCAAACACCAGAGATAGAAAAGTTTCAAAAGATGAAGGATTCTTGTTTCACTAATGGTTTAAGTAGATATTTGGCTGCAAACTCTACTTTGGTCCTAAGGAGCGGCAGAACATCGAGGTGGCAGAGGCATTTGACAGAGGCTATTCACCTCACTTTGGCAGAGACCCAGAGAGGAAAAGAATCTGTGAACTAACAGGCTTTCTCTCTTCCCTTTCCACTTTCTCATACTCTCAGCCTGTGGCATGGTATCCCACCAATCACAGACGAGCGTATCTTCTTTATCACCGCATGTGGGAATATCCAGTCTCTGCCAACAGTCTAACAAACATATCTAGAAATATGTTTTAGTAATCTCTTTTGATATTTCTCAGGTCAATCAAACTGATAATTGAGATCAACCATCAAATATCTTTCTTGTTAACTTGACCTACAAACCCATCTGTGGTGGCTTAATTAAGAATTGCTCCCATAAGTTCATAGATTTGAATTCTTGGCCCCCAGGGAGTGACACTATTTGAAAGAATGAAGAAGTGTGTCACTCCCAGCCACGCTCAGAGTGTCTCTCTGCCTATGGATTAGCATGTATTTTTTTCAGCTGCTGCTCCAGTATCTGCGTGCATGCCACCCTGCTTCCTGCCATGATGATAATGATTTAACCTCTGAAATGATAAGCAAGCACTATAATGGTTGCTATGGTCAGGGTATCTTTTCACAGTGATAGAACGGTGATCAAGACACCATATCTTTAAATAGAACCAAACAAATCTGACTCCTCAACTGCTCGTGTTTATCTCATGTGTGGATGGACCACATTATCAAACATAAGATACACCTTAAAAGCTGCAGAGTCAAGCTTGTAACTCACACCTATAATCTCAGAAGTTTCAGAGGCTGAGGCAATAGGTTTGCCATGAGTGTGGGGGCAGATTGTACTACATAATGCCTTTGGGACTACCCTGAGCTATAAGAGACACTGTCCTAAAGCTCTATACCAAAATAAATAAAGGAAGAAACAAACCTAATGGAATCCATGTTCTCAGAGTGCAATGAATTTAAATTACATATCGATAACAAAATCAGAATTGTGGACCATCAAGATAGCCCAGTGGGTAGAGGTGCTATAGCACAAACATAAAGATTCAAGGTCAAAACAAGACTCTACAGTGCTGGAGGAGGGAACCACCCCAGAGATCTTTCCTCTGATTGCTACGTGAGTTTGACATGTGCATGGCTGCAAGCGCACATGCAGAAATGTGTACACATGACCACCACCACAATACTAATAACAATAACTATAACCATAACAAATATGTAAGTATATTAAAGTTGTGAAACCTCTACATCCTCTGTGATTAAATGGCACAGTTCTATATAACACTTAGTTCAAAGAGGTAGACTTAAAAGTTTTTCTTAGTTTTTATTTCATATATATTGGTATTTTGCTGTTCGTCGCATAAAAAATACCTGGGTTTTCTGTGTCTTTTAACCTTTTTCTTATGTTGTACATACATTGTATGCAGACATTGCTAAATGCCCTGTGCTCTTGAATTGATATTGGTTAACCTAGGTGCTTTTGGTTGGGGACAGCATGGGAATAAAAGTAAAACTTTATTTTTTTTATAAACTTTTTACATAAAGTATTTATTTTTATATAAATGTTATTTTTGATTAATTTGGGTCTTTAAAGTGGGTTTCCTGTAGACAATCTACATTTAGGTCATTTTTTATCTCTTTTCTTTAGCTATACATCTGTTCATAACCCTTTTTAAAGTTATTGTCCTACATATACCTTATAGTATACATTTACAACTAATCTGAGATTTCCTTTAAATAATGTATACTGAAGTGTGAGTCCCTTACAATAATGGGAAATTTTAAGTTCACCCCTTCTTTTCTTCCTATCTTCCTCCTTCTTTTACTTTCCTTTCCAGCAATGTTCTTATTTATATCATATACAGGTCATCAAAGTTTTCAAATGTGTCATTATTTAAAACAAACTGGTGTAAAGTTTCATTAAAAATAACATTTTACTTTTTAAATATATATTAAACTATTCTTTCTACTCATTACATGTATTCATTTATTCATTTATGTATAATGTATGCATGCACACTGTGGGGTGCATATGAGGCCAAAGGGCAACTTTCAAAAATCATTTTCTTTCACCATGTATATTCTAGGTGTTGAATTTGAATTTGAGCAGTTAAGCTTCCTTTCTCAACTGAAACATTCTCTCAGCTCCTGGAAAGCCTTTCTCTAATGATCCTCCTTCCTTTTCATAGAACTATTTTCTGACTGTATTAGCATCCTTCAGAGAAACAGAACTCATTAGAAGTGATTATACTTACATGTTTGTTACAGATACACTTCTGTCTATATGAGTTATATATAAGTATATAAGTAGAAGACTCTTGTTTTCCCACCTGCAAGATGGTTATGAAGATAACATATTGATACAAATTCAGTCCTAGTGCTGTAAGTTTGAAAACGAGAGAATCATCTAGATTGAATTCTAGTACACATCTATAAGCCTGAAAATTAATACCAAAGGTATGATTTCTAGCCCATGCGCAGAAAGGGGCTACTGTTTTCAATCATCCCTATGCTATTAGTCAGGGAATAAATTCTCTACACTTTTGTTTAGTCAGACAGTCAAAAGATTGGATATCACCTACCAAATCTGTCAACAACCATATGCTTTACTCTGTCAATTTATTTAAATACTAATTGCACATAAAAGACACAAACTGTTAGAATTCAGAAATAACGTTTAGCTACATCTGGGTGCCTTTGTACCTATTTATAAATAATATTATTACCTTTAACATTAAAATGGATAGGAAAAATCACCTGGACTCTACTATCAAATATATATCCAAAGTAAAGTGACTCCTGGATTATTCCATTGTCAACTTGGTTAATGCCACCCCTGCTTCTATGAAAACATGAACATTACAACTAGAGCCTCTGGTTCCATCTTATTCTCTATCAAGATGGAATGGAAAAAAAAATAAAGATGTGGCTCATAGCATGCTGTTGCCTTATCTGAGCATTCTCACAAATTGGATCTTCTACAATCCAAAACCAACATACTTATATTGACCCACATCCCAGCACCCAAGTTTATCCTTCTAAAACTAGATGATATTTTCCCTCTTTCCTTTATTTCAACCTCATTTGCCTTCTGGATTTTCTTTGAAGACTTAAGTCACCCATCACCTAAACTTATTTGATTTCCTGTCATTTCTGATCATTATTCAACTAGTGTGCTCCCTCGTTTCCCTTATGTCTTTCAGCAGATTTTGTCTTCTCAGGAAAGCCTACAATGTCATGCTTTTGATATTTAATTTTGTCAACTATTCTTCCCTTACCACCTTTCTAGCTATATGTATACATAGATACTTAATTACTTATTACTACTTCATGCTTAATAAAAAAATATTTTCCTTATTTTCTGTATTCAATGCTGTAGAATTTAGCCTCCTTAAATATAGTAAATGAACAGTTTAAGGAAAACTTTTTATTCAGTCTCTAACACTTAGTACATGTCTGGCATCTTTCTAGTCAAGAAAAGCATGTTAAAATAAAGTAAGGAGTATTCTTCAGCAAATGTCTGACACAGTTTCAATATTCATTCATTCACAGACCAAACCACCTTCATAAGAACAATGCAAGAAAAGTAACTATCACAACTGTAATAAAAACAGAAAAATGTGTTGAATAACTTTGAAAAGAAGATATTGTTAATTATGTGTCTCTACCATCTAGCCTTCAGCTTTGCAAAGAAGAGAATTGGGTGAAAAGACAATCAACTGAAGAATAGAGCATGAAAGCCACCACGGGACTTGGCTTTAAAAGTGAATGGCTGGCCTACTACAATGAAGTCAATAGTGGACAGAGACCTCCTGCATAGGACACAGATCACACAGAGCCTTTTTAAAATTTTTATTATTAGTTACATTTATTAACTCTGTATCCTAGCTATAACCTTCTCCCTCATTCCCTCCCAATCCCATCCTCCCTCCCTCATCTCCTCCCTGCCCCTTTCCAAGTCCACTGATTGGAAAGGACCTTCTCCCTTTTCATCTGACCCTGTTTTATCAGGTATCTTCAGGACTGACTACAAAGTCCTCCTCACACAGAGCCTTTAAACTCACCTTGTTTTCAGAAAAATGCTTGCATGTCAGTGGGACATAATTTAATTTTGATCTGTGTCAGCATCAGCCTTGGACTGAACTAATGCATCTATCTATCTATCTATCTATCTATCTATCTATCTATCTATCTATCTATCATCTATATCTATCTATCCACCTATATCTATATCTAGCATATATATATATATATATATATATATATATATATATATATATATATATATATATATATATATTCCATGCACCAATTGCCCCTGTAGCTGGGGAATTCTCATATGGCCCAGATTAGCTTCAACTTTGGTGATGAGTGCATTATCTTCACCTTGTGATTCATTAAATAGCATAATTATTCCCAGGTTTATCCCTACTGAGTCTCATAGCATAAGAGAGTGGAGTTGACTTATATTCACCTAAGCTCCCCTCTAGCACTAAAATATGCCAGGGTTTACCCATGAGACTATGGCCATATTTGAATCTGTCAAGCTCAAGCTTCAACTAGATTAGAGTCTGCTTTGCTGGCAGACTGTAATTATCAATCTCAGGCTATGTACCATGGCCTACAGGACTACATTTACTTAGGGTAAGACAGGCAACTAGCACAGGAATTTTCGTTGGAACTCTGTTGAGTTGGCAATGTGTAACTCAGGAAATATCTTACTGGGGCGCATCCTGAAGGTAGTGAATAGACCCTTGGTAGTAACACACTATCAAGCAGAGACATCCTATCAGACTTTAGTTTCACTTTTCAACATGGAAGATGGTTATAACTATCTTGTTTATTAGTTTGGTTTTCTATTGCTGTGACTGACACCATGGACAAAATACACTTGGGCAGAAAAGACTACTTCACCTTACACTTCCACGCAACATTCCACTCCTGAGAAAAGTCAAAGTGGAAATTCAAGCATGGAGGGAAACGAGGCAGGAACTAAAGCTGCAGCCATGGAGGAGTGCTGCTGACTAGCTTTCTCCTAATGACTTGCTCAGCCTGATTTTTTTCTAGCACCTGGAATAGTTAGCCTAGAAGTGTTAGCTCCAGCAGTGATGAGGAGCATACCAAATCAATTATAAATCAAGCAATTGCACCATAGACTTTCACATAGGCCCATATAATGGAAATATTACCTCACCTGGGGTATCTTTTTACCAATGAATCCTGATTCCATTGAATAGGCATGAAAATATTCAGCACACATGGACACAGCCAATTAAATTGTGGGCAGTTGGTGAGTTTTGGTTCTACCCTAGTGTGATGCCAGTTTAGTCAGGGTGTAATCTCAGAATTGTCAGATCTGTGACACTGTGACGACACTGTTGGTAATGGGTACAATAAAGTATTCTGTGTACTCTCAAAATTGTCTCTGCCCTAAAATATCTATAATTTTGTAGTGGTTGTCCAAAAACTGATGAGCATTTATATGGCTTTTGAACATACTGCAGACTCAGAACATACTACAGACTACCTTTGCATATGTGATCTGGTAATGATAAAAAAAAAAAAATGCACCAGGTACAAATCTGGGGCAAACGTGAACGATTCCCTAGCACTAGAACAGTGATAACACACCAATGGCAGCCTCTCTGAAAACTTGGCATTAATTTGGCATCTAATGTAATGAGATTGACCAAAGCATCAGAGAAGATAAACTGTTTGCTTAGAATGTGGAGAGTGACAGAAACAAACAAAGCTGATTATAAAGACTGCCTATCAAGTTTCAAGAGCACTTAGGAATCATGACCGCACTTAAATGCTAAAATAACAGACCAGACATGAACCAGATTCTAACTATTGTGGGAGTACTTAGAGATGATATGATATTAAATTTGGTTTTAAGAAAATACAGAGAAATAACAGTAAAGTTATGATGTTATGATTTCAAAATAGCATGTGACGTGTAATAAAAAGATTTTTATGACACTCCTGAAACCACAGGACAAAAATTGTCTAATAATAATCCAGAAATAACTTTTAAGGTACCAAATTCACTATGAGAGTAAATCAGTTAACCACAAAAGAAGATAGTAAGTGTGATCCTAAGAAACTTTAATTAAGATTAAAAGAGTACATTAAGAAATGGTTATAAGTATAACCATTATTACCTAAATTATTTATGGATTATATATTTCAATAAAACTCAGAGTTGAGGTCTGGAGAGATGGATCAATGGATAAGAGCATTTGTCTTGCGAAAATGAGGGCCTGAGTTCAAATCTTCCAAACCCACATTAAAAATAAAACATGTCTGCATATGCATTAAACCCCAAAACTGGTGTTTAGAAGTATGTGGATCCTGAGGGTTTAAAATAGGCAAACCCCACAATGTCCTGCTTGATGTTAGAATGGCTACAAATAGTCATATATCCACATAGTAACTTATATCACACACACACACACACACACACACACACACACACACACACACACTCACCAGAACAACAAGAACTCCACAATATGCATCTTCCAAGATACATATCCCTAAGAATAGACTAAAAACTCAGTACTAATATAAGGGAATGTTTGCCTCACTTACAAGAAAAATAGAGTTCAAATCAAAAGACAAAGAGAAGATAGACCTAAAGACATTTAATACTACTAGAGATGGCAATTTGACTAAATGTATAATCTAAACTAGAGCCACTGAATAACAAAGCACCCAGGTTAAAAAGAAAACAAATATTTAAAGTTCACCTGGAGAGGACAAGAGCTCCACAAGTACCTAATATATCTGGGCACAGGGGTCATTTATGAGACTGTATTTCGAACCAAAGACCATGTATGGATATAACCTAGAACCCCTGCTCGGATGTAGCCCATAGTGGGCTACCCATAGCTCAGTACCCAAGTGGGTACCCAAGTAAGGGGAACAGGGACTATTTCTGGCATGAACTCAATGGCTGGCTCTTTGACCTCCCCCTCCTCCACCCTGAGGGAGGAGCAGCCTTGCTAAGCCACAGAGGTGGACACTGCAGCCAGTCCTCATGAGACCTGATAAGCTAGGGTCAGATGGAAGCGGAGGAGACCTCTCCTATCTGTGGACTTGGAAAGGGGCAGAGAGGAGATGAGAGAGGTAAGGTGGGATTGGGAGGGAATGAGAGAGTGGCTACAGCTGGGATACAAAGTTAATAAACTGTAACTAATATTTAAAAATAAAAGAAAATAAAAAGAGGAATAAAATAAATTTAATAAAGGATCAACATGTACTACATTTAAATTTATTGAGACTTCCATTGACATTTATGGAAATTATAATTTTACTGGGTTGTATCCATAGCTGGTTAAAGTATGAGTCTGCATGGAACACAGAACTTATAATGCAGATAACAATTTTCTGGTACATTTATTTTTTATTTTCTTAATTAAATTTTATTTTTTTATATTAATAACAGTTTATTCACTTTATATCCCAGCTTCCTCATTATAGCCCCCTTCCTCATTCCCTTCTAATCCCACCCTCCCTCCCTCATATCCTCCTATGCTCCTCTCCAAGTCCACTGATAGGGGAAGTCCTCTTCCCCATCCATCTGACTCTAGCTTATCAGGTCTCATCAGGACTGGCTGCATTGTCCTCCTCTGTGAAAAGGCAAGGCTGTTCTCCCTTGAGGTCAGGGGGTTAAAAGAGCCTGCCACTGAGTTCATGTCAGAGACAGTCCCTGTTCCCATTACTACAGAACCCACTTGGATACTGAGCTGCCATGGGCTACATTTGAGCAGGGGTTCTAGGTTATCTCCATCCATAGCCCTTGGAGTATCAGTCTCAGAAAAGACTCCTGTGCCCAGATTTTTTTATTCTGTTGCTCTCCTTGTGCAGCTCCTGTCCTCTCCAGGTCCCACCACCTCCCCCTACTTTCACAGGATTCCCTGCACTCTGCCCAAAGTTTGGTTAAGTGTCTGAGCATCTGCTTTGATACACTGATGGCACTGATGGCTAGAGTCTTTCAGAGGCCCTTTGCGGTAGGCTCCTGTCCTGTTTGCTGTTCTCTCCTTCCAATGTCCATCACATTTGTCTTTCTGAGTGAGGATTGGCCATCTTACCCAGGGATCTCCTTCTTGCTTAGATTCTTTAGGTTTACAGATTTCATTATGTTTATCCTATATTATAGGTCTAGATCCAGGTCACCCACGGATTTCTGGTGCATTTTAACTTCTCCATACCTTAAGCAAATGTACACTAAAGGCACACAATTATAACAATGGTTAAGGTTACGTTCTTGCTTCTCCATTTATTCTTCCTAGAAAACCCAAACAGAAAAAAACAAAAACAAAAAGGCAAAAAAAAAAAAAAATCTTTACTACAATTTGATGTTTCTAAGAAACCGCAGATATTACTCTTGGTTTCCAAGATAGTGGATTTTGTCAGAGATTAAAAAGAAACGTGTTTTACTTCTGTTCCCAAGACACTGTGTACATTCAGTCACTATGGATTAATACCTCAATGTGCAAATGAGCTTGGCAAAAAATTAACTGCACAAATAACATATTCTAGCAGGTATCTTAAATGTCATTCTGCGATGACGTTGCTTGGCCATATGTAAGAAAAAATTCAGCATTTAGAAACGTGGTGACTATAGTAATTTACATAAGACTTATTAGAAATGATAATTATGATTCAAGTTACTTAAAAAATCTGTTTAATTGCTCTCATTTATTTTTCCACCTTTTGTTGTAGAAACATATTCTTTCTCTTTTAATTTATTATTATTTATAATTTATTCAATTTGTATCCAACTTGTAGCCCCCTGCCTCATTTCCTCCTCTTCCCACTATCCTTTCCTCTTCCTCCCCTATCCCTCTTCCCTAGTCCACTGATAGGGAAACTCCTTCACCCCTACTGCCTGACTCTAACCTATCAGGTCCCATCAGCATAGCCTGGATCCTCTTCTTCTGTGGCCTGGCCAGGATGCCACACCAGAGAAAAGTGCTCAAGGAGCAGGCAACCAGGTTTATGTCAGAGACTGTCTCTTCTCTTCTTACCAAGGGATTGACATGGAGACTGAGTTGTCTATGGGCTACATCTAAGCAGGGGTTTAGGTCCTATATAAGCAAGGTCTTTGGTTGAGGGAACAGTCTCTGCAGTCCCCCCTGGGCCCAGCTTTTATGGCTTTGTTGGCCTCCTTGTGGAGCTCCTGTCCCCTCCTGGTCCTTCTGTCTCCCTCTTCTTCCAAATGACTCCTTGCATTTTGTTCAAAGTTTGACTGTGTGTCTCTGCATCTGCTTTGATCCCCTGCTGGTGGAGTATTTCAGAGGACATCTGTGGTAGGCTCCAGTCCTGTCCCTTCTCTTCTACAGCTTCCATTGTCTATCCTGATTGCCCTTCTGAACGAGAATTAATCATCTTCCCTAGGGTCCTCCTTGTTGTTTAGCTTCTTTAGTTCTGTAGATTTTAGTATTCTTATCCTATGTAATATGCTAGTATCCACTTATAAGTGAGTATATACCATGTGTGTGTCTCTTCTTCTGGGATATCTCACTCAGGATGATCTTTTATTAGTTCCATCCACTTGCCTACAGATTCCATGATTTCCTTGTTTTTAGTAGCTGAGTAGTATTCCATTGTGTAAATGAACTAGGGTAACTTGCTTCTAAGTCTATGTGGCTGTGGTTTGACGTTTAATTGTTTGCTGACTTGTCTCCAAAACAAAATGGTTTTGTATGTTGTAGAGAAACACCTGCACCATGGCATTCAGTTCTGTGGGCACCAACTCATGACAAACATAAACATGACAATGCCCTCAGTGTATCATAAAGTCTAATCAAGCAGCTTTTTTTTTTTTTTTTTTTTTTTTTTTTGCAAGGAAGATTGAGCTTGGGGTATATGCTCAATTTTTGATTTCTCTATAATTTTGGTAAATGATGAAAACTATCTAAGTCTCATATAGATATTATTTATAAACTAGAGACAAAGAGGACATCTGATGTATCAATTATTATGAAGTTATTATGATTCCTAAAAGAGAAAATGCATGTAAATAAATATACACCTATATATAACCTGGCTCACTGCTCAAGAAACATGTCAAGATTTGTTTCTCCAGTTACTGAGAATAACAAATAAAACATACCATAAAGCATGCAAAATGAATCATGTATTCCATGGAGAGTAATAAGTACTCTGTGAAATTTAAGTGGGAGAAATATTACTTAACTTATGAAATATTAAAATATGGAGAATATTGTTCTACTAACTTATCTATAACATAGTAATTTATGTCATCTGAGAACATGCCATGGAACATGGCTAACAACATGTGTATCTGATTGAGTTAAGCTTGTTCATCAATTATCCTGAAGGTGCAGTAATTTTACATGACTACCTAGATAGACCTGTATCATCACAGGGTCCTTATACATGCAAATGTGAGGAGGATAAATCAGGATGAGGGCTGCCTAATTGAAATTACACTCAAACACTCATTGATGGCTCTGATATTTGGAAGGGATCACTCACCAAGGAGTGTAGGTGGCTTCTAAAATGCACAGAAAGCAAAGAATCCCTGACAACATGTTTATTTAAGTCCAGTGAGACATTCTATAAACTTCATACCAACAACATTACAGGATAACAAACTTGGCTTGTTTAAAATCACAGGTTTAGGGGGAGATAATAAGACCTGGAGAGGACAGGAGCTCTAAAAAGAGAGCAACAGAAGCAAAATATCTAGGAACAGGTTTTTTGTTTTGTTTTGTTTTGTTTTTTTCTGAGACTGATACTCCAACCAAGGGCCATTCATTGAGATAATCTAGAACCTCTGCTCAGATGTAGCCCATGGCAGCTCAGTATTCAAGTGGGCACCTTAGTAAGGGAACAGGGACTGTCTCTGACCTGAACTCATTGGGGGGCTCTTTTACCACCACTCCCCACTGAGGGGGTAGCAGCCTTGTCAGGCCACAAAGGAGGACAATGCAGCCAGTCCTGATAAGAGCTGATAAGCTAGAGTCAGAGGGAAGGGGAAGAGGACCTCCCCGTGGGGGGGGAGGTGAGTTTGGGAGGGAACAAGGGAGGGTACTACAGCTGGGATATAAAGTGAATAAACTGTAATTAATATAAACATTAATTTAAAAATCACAGGTTTTAGTTACTTTGTGCTTTTTTTATTTTTTTTTCTTTCTTTCTTTCTTTTTTTTTTTCCAGAGGACTCAATGGCAGACTCTTTGTTCTCCCCACCCCCCAAGGGAGGAGCAACCCTGCTAGGCCACAGAGAAGGACTTTGCAGCCAGCCCTGAAGATACCTGATAAAACAAGGTCAGATGAAAGGAGAGGAGGTTCTCCCCAATCAGTGGACTTGGAAAGGGGCAGGGAGGAGATGAGGGAGGGAGGGTGGGATTGGGAGGGAATGAGGGAGCGGGATACAGCTGGGATACAGAGTTAATAAAGTGTGATTTTACAAGAAATACATTTACAAGAAATGTTACAAGAAATAACATTTTAATATAGAGGAAAATTAAATAATGAGCAATCCAGATAAGATTATGATGTCACCCAAACGAAAGATTTGGAGAGTATTAATGTTTTATTGTTTTGTTTGGGTGGAGTTTTCTAAAACAAGATTTCCATAAAATATGGTTGATTTCATAAATGTGACTTTTCCTGATGGAAAGTAGATTTTGAAAAAAAAAAAAAACAAGAGATCTATATTTGATTGGCATATGGAGGTGCAATTTTTTTTCTTGGTATCATGTGGTCCCATCGCTCCTGATATTCCAGATGCATCGAAAATACCCAGCTTTCTTTAAAGTTTTCATACTCATATTTACCCTTAACCTTTAAAATGGAAGTAACAGCATCACTCTTGGGAAGGAAAACCCATTTCTTTTAGTGACAGGTTGTTATCCACATCACATTTTTTTTTAACTACTTGGAATTCTAGCCCTGACTCTTATGTAACAATACAAAGCTCAAGCATGCTGGGAAGTTTGTATCCACCGCTGTTGCCTGAATAAGTAAGTATGCTAGCACAAGCTGCTATATATCACCCCTGTGCTTTACAGGGCCTTTTCCTTCAAAAGATGGATGTCACACCTATTTTCCCTCCCACAGGATACACACGCATTTTGCCTTAGTAAAGAAGCATCTAACCCATTTACCATGACACATTATTCATTGTGATGAAAGAGAAACATAACAGTCTAAACTAAGCATGTTTTGACAATGAGTATATTTTTAGCTGACTGCAGAAGTAAAAAACAAAGCCATATATGCAATGTGGCAGAAGACATCAAAGGTGATACGTACATTTGTTAAACTGAAAAAGAGGAAGTATAAAGACTGTGGAGTCTGTTAAACAAATCCTTAAGACTGATTCCTCTGGGATGAAAAGCAGAAAGGACTATATTTGAAAGGAGAATACTGTATTACATGGAAAGAGCTGAACTTTCTTTCTTTCTTTCTTTCTTTCTTTCTTTCTTTCTTTCTTTCTTTCTTTCTTTTCTTCCTTCCTTCCTTCCTTCTTTCCTTACTTCTAGTTTTTCTGTTTTCTATCTTCTTTCTTTTTATTTTTTGAATTTTATGTAGCCCAGGATAGTCAGTCTTGAACTTGTTACATAACTAAAGATAGCCTTGCACTTATGACTCAATCTTCTGAATGCTGGGATTGTAGATGTGTACCGCCACACCCAGTCTAAGGTGATGCTAAGGATATAACCCATCACAGGCAGCAATACTTAGCCTCATTCCCAATACCCCCAGTTCTGTATTTTTTTTTTTTTTTAGTTTTTTTTAGGCTATTAGATAGTCATTATTAAACCTGCATATTTAATTTGCATACATTACACCTGAATATGGCTCAGTCATCATATGTGCATACCTTTTAGGATGAGAAAGTTGCAGATAGTTCTCTAGCTAGCAGTCAGTGGCCTGTCCTCTGGCAGCAAGCATTGATCATTTTGGTTTTTCTGAGATACTGGCTGCAACCAGGCAGTCTTTGATGTAGTTCCTTTTTCATGAGGCAAGGCAAGCTCACAGCCCTAAAATTCAAACTTATTACTAACTAGGCTTTCCTATGTATTCTCAGCTGTGCTCTCTACCTGTAAGTTGGATCCTTCCAAAAGGGAACACGAACACAGTTTACTCTCATCTGCTAGAAACTATCCCTATGATCGTCTTCTCACAAAAAGGATGTTACCACCAACAGCTTCTCCAGGCAGCTATCACTGAGCATGAAGAATTGCTGCTACCTCCTGGAGTGCTGAAGATCTCGTTTAGTCCTTGCAGTTCATGTAGGCTGTATTCGCTCATGTTATACATGATCAAGTAAAGCTTTGGTTCTTAAACACAGTATTGGTATCCAATCACACACATACAATATTCAGCACAAGGTCATACCAAGCAGGCGTACTTCAGGTGATATTTCTTGTTTTCAGTGAATCATTTCTAAAAAATAAGATGAGGTAATTTTTCAAAGCGTGTAGAAGAGGTTAATGATAACAGTGGCTCCTCTATGAAGTGTTGTATTCATTATGTGATACCTTTCAGCTTTATTCAACTTAACGTTTTATTTCTTCTTTTACATATAACTCCTAAATGAAGATCATTCATGAACAAAGACTTCTGAAACAGAAATCCAGCAGTGGCTTCTGCATTATAACAGAGGATGTATTCATATCGTAAGGGCAATGAACAGAGCCAGCAATAAATCAAAGAAAGGAATATGAGTCCTGGAAAGAGTATAAAAAAATCATATAGAACACTTCAAATATTTCTAAATTTTGCTAACTTACTATTAGGAATTAGTAATTACCTCTAGTAATTAGTCCTAAAATAGCATCCTATAGTTGAGGCTCTAATCCCATCTCTAACTTCCACTTGCTCTGCGTTCATTATTATTATTATTATTATTATTATTATTATTATTATTATTATTATTATAATGCAGAACTACCACTCAGATTTTCAGAACTGGAACAATCTGAGGTCAGATGCTTCCTCGTACTTCTCTTCCTGCTTTGCAACATAATCTCTAATGGGGGGCCCCTTCATTTCCTGTTGGCATATTTTATCAGTCACTAGAGAAGGTGTTTTCTGATCAGCTTTCATCCCGTAGAGTGTACTGTGAGCATTCAGTTCTAATTGATTTTCAAACAATACCATTTGTGTACTGTGTCATCAACAATTTTGGGGGTGGGTTTCCAGGAAAGCTGCAGTATCTTTCTCCTTACAAAAGATGTTATGAACTTTTTAAATCACTTGGCAAAGAGAATTATATTCCACAGACCTCAGAGGTGACTGGGGTTGCTGAAAACACTAAGGCACATAAAATTTTGTCTGGCATACATTACCCTTTGCTTTCTCTTAAAACCCTTTGTGCTGTTTTACAGGTTCTCAACTCAAAGCAATTTACACCTAGAGTTTCTCACATTTATTGTTGAGCTCAGTTTCCTCTTCTTCTGTATTTTCCTCATGTTCATGTCTCTTGTGCTTTCTTGTTAGCATACATAGAGTAACCTACATATTCCATTTTGCAAAACTGAATACACAAAGGATATGCTTGTCAATATGACTGTCTGGAAAATCTATGATTAAAAGTTATGTTCCTCATTACCATGGAAAATCAAAGTGGAAACAATGCTTACTGACCATTTTGGGGAAACAATTTCTTTCTCATTAGTTCCTGTGATCTTTCTTAAAAACAAAGCTGTAAATTGCCACATGCCAGTAAGATGGCATCGTGTAGAGCAATTTGTATTTATGCAAAAACATCCCAGTATTCATTTTTCTTTCAAATGATTTTTCTAAGAGTTTCTACCTGAAGGAGTTCTAAGCTTGGTAATTATTTCAGAATGGATTGAGCTTGTATTTGACAGAGCAAAACTTACATGTTCTTGGGCTGAGAGATAACTATCAATACTGTTCATTTTCCCAAGGATAATGGTCGGAACATGTAAGCCACAAAATCAATAACATGAATGATTATTTGCCAGTGAAATCAATGGATACGACCCTATTAAGCGTGTCCATCATAAACGAAAAAACATTATGGTAACAAATGCATGCTGGTGGAAGCCTCAGTGGATCGGCCTTAGTTCAGTCACACACAGTGTCTATCTCTTCACCAGGAAAGCAAACAAAACAGCTGAAATGAAAATACATTGCTGAGAGATCAAAGAGATATAAAAAAGCAATAAGAATGCAATAAGATTTTTTTTACAATTAAATCATCACATGTTCCAAAAGCAAAGCACTTCTTATAAACAGTGCCTTAATGTGTGTGTGTGTGTGTGTGTGTGTATTACATTTTTGACATTTTAAATAACATTTTATGAGCTGTGGCCTCAGTGTTATAGAAAAGTTCAGCATGTGCATCTGCTACAGGGTTGTTGATGTATAACTACTTTGTATAACTACTTTGCTTTTAAAAGCAGCATCATTCCTTATCTATCACAGAATCTGCCTGGTGGCTGGAAGGTGAAGGGAGAAGGCATTATGTTTATGAATGAGCAAAATGGCACAAGACCTTGCAGGATTGGGATCATGGGGGCAGACAAAAACAAAAAAAACAAAACAAAACAAAACAAAAGGTAAAATGTGGCCTTTTCAAATGTACTGTCATGATCTAGGTTGACCTGCCAACATTTTTGGCCTGATGTCATTGGCATCAAAATCTGCTTGACATATAATGAGGATGGCAGGGATCGACCTACTGAGAACTGTAATGGAATATGAGCCACAGGCAAATTAGAGCTGTAACTTAGCCTGGCAACATGCCTCTTTCTTGAAATATCACTTACTTCTTTTTCTGGAAGCCTGGGACTATTAGTGATAACAGTGAGTATAATGTAATGGGTCCAAAAACATCATTAGCCTATGAGTGTGATTTCTTTGGTCCAGGTGACCAGAACCATATTTGGATGAATACAAATGGGAGCTATATCTCCACTTCTAGAAACTAAAGGGCAACATTATGTAATGGGTTTCATTCGTTTAATGAACATACAGAAATCTAATCCGATTATTTCATTAAATAACTTGACATATTTTTAGAAAAAGATGACAAGACTAGTTGACAAATAGTTTGTTTGGTTCTCAGATGCCTTTTCTGTAAGCAAATCTCAACTCTAGAATCTAGATATTCATTTATCCATTTATTCATTTGTATTTATCACTCAGCAAAATCCGATTCTCAATTTTTTGAAAATAGATGCCATTCTTAATCATTTTTATTATATCTTTAACCAAGATTAGCTGAATACCAAGGAAATAGTAATAATCAAGGAAATTATATATATACACATATACATATACACATACACATAAACATACACACACACACACACACACATATATATATATATGTATATATATGTTTATATATATACATGTATAAACACTCAGGCCTATTTTTCAGTTTATACAACCTTATCATTAATCAATTTTTTAAATCAGTAAAAAATAAGTTTTATTAATTATTGGGTCTCAAACAGACAGTGTGGTAAGATGATCTTCATCATTTCGGAAAAGCATTTTCTGGCTAGATCACGAATTGCCTCCGATATACTCAAGAGGGCTTTAAAACACTCTTACTATTGTTCCTTCCCAGTGATAAAGGGCACAATTCCAGCAAAAACAAACAAACAAACAAACAAACAAAAAAGCTACCTTATACATGTTGACAAATAATATTACATCATTCCACTCTAGGGTGACTTAATTTTCCAGTCATTAGATTAAAAAAGACCGTGAGAATCAAACATTGTTGGTTATTCCTACCTCTTTTCTAGATGATTAGAATAGTAGCTGTTAGCTAGTTATCGTTATAAATACTTGTGAAATGAATGAATGAATGAATGAACAAATGAATGCAACTGGCTAAATAAATCAATACTTTTATATAATGTGAATTTATATTGTAAGGAGTGACTAGATTGATATCATAAATAAAATACTTAAAATAAAGCTATTACATTTTATAATTATTGTGAAAATATGCACCAGGAGAAGCAAATTAAAACTGATTCAAGAGGAAATACATGAAAATATTTCAATGTTTTTTTTTAAGGGGTTCAAGATCAAACTCGTAGACAGAAGCATTTTAGTCAAGCACTGTGTTACTGCCGAGTTATACGCATTGTTCTATGCTGTAGAAATTCTAACACGGAGAGGAGGGAGCCCAGGAGGCCTCATCTCTACATAGAGAACTATAGGCAACTAAGGAATGCTGAGAGCAAAAGAAATAATCTTCCCCAGCAAAGAGGACAATAGTTAGCCCTGGGAACACACACACACACACACACACACACACACACACACACACACACACACACAC
>NW_026596101.1:8866089-8889260 GCF_907164565.1 Psammomys obesus
CACACACACACACACACACACACACACACACACACACACACACACACGTATGCAACAAAAATTAATGAACAAAGAGGGCATGAGTTTGGAAAAAAAGAGTTTAGGGTATATGGGAGGGTTTGGAGAGAGGAAGGACAAAGAGTAAATGATCATATTACAATATTTAAAACAAGAAATAATTTCTAAAATACAAATTCCAGTCATTCTCTTCCTACTGAAATTTCATCACCTATTAAGCTTCAGGAGAAGCAAAAAAAAAATAACTGAAATAATAATACATAAATATGATAGAGGCAGCCTCTGATACTCTTACTCAGAGACCACATGGAGGGGAGAAAAGGGAGGGAGGAACTGGGGGAGTTGAGGGAGGGAGCTTCAATCGGTATATACAAGGACTAAAATAAGAAGAAAAAATAAAGAAAAATACTAATTTTGCTGGGAAAATACATAAATATAAGGTTAAATTAAGAGGGGTTTGACTCAAATATGAAGTTACTAGGAATATTTTTGGATTTCTGAAATGGGTAACCCTCTAAAGCATCCAATTAGCTTAAATAAATTCATGTACTATTCTTGCTGGAGAGATGAGAAATGCGGCAAAAACAGCCTTGGTCTAATACTTTGGCATTCATTACATGTTTTGTAATCATCAAAATGGTATGCTTGGCTGACATTGTAAATGAGTGTCATCTATGTTGCCTGATGCGTCACCATGCTCTTAGGTCCATCTTTACTACTTAATGATAAATACTAACTTTCAAATATGTATAAGCTTCCCTATGGATGGAAATATTTTTTGCCCATTGCTCTCTATCAAGTTGCTTGCTTAGACATTGCATTTGACAGTTGGTGAACTATTCTGATGGTCAGGTTTGTCAATTTAGCAATGCAGCTCAACTTATAAAGGATCAAACCACATACTGCAAATATAACAAATGACCTCTTATCTATGCACTGGATCAAACTGCATGCAAGGAAGAATGTTTTCCTGAACATTTTCAGAAAGGATTTTTTAACTGCGTAGAATAAAGCTAAATATAAGCCACTAAGATAAGCAATTATTTCCTTTGTAAACATGGCATGGTATCTCAACCTTCTGATACGAATAAATAAAATAATATTTTTAATTAGTTTCAAATGTGAGAAGAAAACTTTGCAGGAGCAAATAGTATTCAGATAGTTCTTACTTTCTCTTAGCAAGAAAATGGCAGTGAAGTGCAACAGAAATGGCACTAGGTTACTGACTCGGTTTTGAACTGAAATAAGATTTATTTTAATATTTAGTGTAACTTTGAAGCAACTAACATTGGAAAAGTTACTTGTTTTCTCCCAGTACTGAGATGTCATATAAATACCCATTCTTGGTATTGATTATTGTGCCTAGAAAAACATTACTATAGAATTTAGGGACCCAAGGTCTCCAAGCAGTTGCTAGAATGACCCAAGAAATTAAATAAGTCAGATGTAATAAAACGGTAAGAAATCTGATCAATACATTCAGATAACACTAGTGTTTCAGTAATCTTGATGGTCATCATATCTGACCTGTTCATTTTAAATATGATGAAACTAAATATAACAGAGGTTATGTGACATATATCAGTATATCTAATCATAAAACGGCAGTATAAATACAATTAAAATCCTGGGACTTTAAAACATACGGTAATACTTTTTGACTTTCATTTAAACTTTATTCTTCTGTAGAACCACACATATGCCCTTACTTACATATAGGGAATTTCTGTCTATTGTTGTTAGATAAAGACACACACCATAGTAAACTCTGAAAATCTAGAGCATTAAGAAGAAAATGGCTTTATAATGTTATCATATGGGAAGAACTTGTTATTTCCCTAAAGACATCTGTGCAGAAACAAATCATTATGGTTTCTTTTTCAGTCATTCACATAACATGATTTCTAAAAGCAAAGAGATAAATTGCAGAGGATCTTTATCATGGTGAATATATTCAAGTTTTGCTTTGTGAACAAAGGTTCACAGAAAGGGACACAATTCGAGCCTCTGTAAATAAATCATTGAACCAAGTCTGATTTTACATTATTATTCCAATATCAAATAGCTGGCAATAATGTTTGTGTAGCACTTTTCTTTGGTTTGTCTAATCCATTCCAGCTGATATGAGTGATCAGACACATGAAAGAACCAAAAGATGGTGGGCTTTTACCTTTAAATTGGCATTTAAAGTATACCATCATCTAAATATATGGTAAGGCCAAAATGTTGAACATCTTCTCAGTTAATCAATCAACAAACCACCTCTGTCTTATATTTCCTTTCATTTTCTTATGCTTCTCAGAAGTAGGGAACAGATCATATCAATGATATAGCTAGAATGTGTTTATTGCTACTTAGCTTGAGCTTATAAACCATTGGCTGAAGATCCTATTCAATCTTAAACATCTTTGTCTCAAATTCAAATGTGAGCACGGAGGAATATTCATATGGTTTCATTCCTCCTTCAGATAACAATGTATGTGAAATAAGCCATTAAGAAAGGCTATATGTGTAGAGATAAGCTCTTCATTAAACCAAATTCACCAATAATAGTGCTGTCAGTTAAAATATTAGGGCATACAATGAAATCATATATAATTTAACAAGTTCTCATTTTCTGAAACAGACAGTTGAATAGCCATAACTGATCTGTGTGCTCCCATCTTCTCTTTATTAGCTAGAATATATATTTTTTAAATTGGATTTTTCAGTCAGAGAAAATTTATGTATATGTGTATTTTACTTAATTGGAGCAGAAAAATCATTCTTTAGAGTTAAATTCAACAAGGTTATACTCATTTTAGGTTATGCTAGAGTAAATGTACATTTCTCCTCCAGTCATGCAGTTAGTTGAAACTCCGTTGTGATTTTTTTTTTAAATAGCTTAACCAGAATCTTTGTGTGCAATTGTAAAAGTGAATTTTCATCTCATTTAAATTCACTTATTGGCTGCTTATCTTTACAAGATTGTCACTCTATTGACTTACATATTTACTTGGTATTTAGGAAGACTCCATATTTATTCAACCATATTTATTCAATCTATAAAGCTACAGTGAACTGATAACCTATAAAGGCGGTCTAATATCAGTAAGGATGAAAGAACCAAAGGATTTGTTAATTAAATGTGAGACAAAACATAGAAATATAGATATAAATATCTATGCTATTGTATTCAAAGAAATAAATCTACCTAATTTCTCAAAACATTTTCATAAAAATTCCCCTTTCTGTACTTTTAACCTTTTAACTTTATGTTATTCTACACAGTTATGTGCTTGATTTTTAAATTCTTCTAATAAGCATACTTCACTATCTTTTTTAGAATGTCATGCATATATACTAAGTAGTAAATAAGTATATTTTATATTGAAAATATCTGATACTGTAAGCTCAAAGCACCAAATGAACACAGACTTGGAGAAGATATCAAAATAAACTGGACAAATAGTGATTCTTAAGTATAACTGCGTTATATTCTAATCTTTGTGATATTCAAATATAAATTATTTTTGAGGGCTCCCAAGCAGCAGATAACAGCAGTTGCCATGCAATCATAAAGATCTGAGTTCAAATCCCCAGCATTAATACCAAAAGGAGACTTGGCGGTGCATAATTGTAACTGCAGAACTGTTAGTGGCAGTCAGCCACAGGAAAAACAGCTTAGGTAACAACAAATATATGTTGCTTTACACAGAAGGAAAAAAAAGTGGGTAATGAATGCAATAAAACAAAATGGACTCATGTTGTAACCTGCACCATATTCATCAGTTATCTGAGAGCATTCTGCCTCAATCACCTAAAACTATAGACGGTAAGCATGGAATATTTCTTCCTCATACATATATATTCACAACAATAGCCATTGACATGCATGCCCTTAGTAGAAAATGCAAATTAGGAAGATGTGTACTATTACAGATAACATATATAACTATAGGACATTTGTTGAAGGTATGTTCCCAATGAGAAAAACATTTGCTCAGCTTCATTGTATTTATTTGTGCTGTTTAGGTTTTTACTTATTTATTTATTTATTTGCTTGTTTATTTATTTATTTAGTATTTATTCATTTATTACCATTTTTTTCACTTTGTATTCCAGCTGTAGTCCCCTCCTACCTTCCCTCCCAAGCTTACCCTTCTTCCCTCTTCTTCTCCTATGCCCCTCCCCCAGTCCACTGATAAGAGAGGTCCTCCTCACTTTCCATCTGACCCTAGTCTATCAGGTGTCATCAGGACTGGCTGCATTGTCTTCAGCTTTACACAAGCTATGGTCATTTGGAAGGAGGGAACCACAATTACGAAAATGCCTGTATAAGACTGGCCTTCAGGCAAATGTGTAGGAGATTTTATTGGTTATTGATTAATGTGAAAGGCCCTGTCTCACTGCGGATAGCACTACTCCTGTTCAGGTTGTCCTGTATTGTATATGAAAGTAAGCTGATCAAGCCATGGGAAACAAGCCAAGAAGCACTGTTCCTTCATGGTCTCTGCTTCCATTCTGTCTCCAGGCACCTTCTCTGCTTGAGTTCCTGCCCTGACTTCCTTACATGATGGACTGATTGGGACCTCTAAAAACTTTCATTTGAATGTGTCATTTCAAACAAAAGCATTTTGGAGAGAATGGAATGAGATGGAGAAATTATCACAAAGATAGCTCTCCAGTCCTTTTCACTTGGCTACAAGTGAAAAGAAAATTTAAAAAGTGATAAATGAAGTGCTTTAATATTGACAGACATTTCCAGAGTGAGGGGCCTGGCTCATAGACAGAACAGCCCTTCCCAAGAAAACTTTATTGGCATTGAAGGCTGATAGAAATTCTTCTGTTGAAAAGTTGGTCCCCTTTTCTCTTTTCATTGTTAGCTTTAGGTATGGGGTGTCTAGCTACTGTGTGTTTCAGAATTATACTTGGGAATTAAGATTTTATGTTTTCAATTCACAGATACAGAAATGGAGAAGAATTTTGTCCCACTATTATATCATAAGTTTTATTCTAACCTTGTTGAGATGATTTAAGTAATAAGACTTGGCACTTTAAAACTGGTAGAATAAAATAAGATTTGCACCTTGTAGGTGATGTCATAAAGAGTTTAGATTTGGGGGGAGTGATTGGATAGAGTAGTTATTGCAGCTACTGTAGATTAAATGTTAACTTCCCATTTATAGACCTACATGTTTTAATCTCAATGCCCATGAATGCTATTCTATTTAGATATAATTATTTAGACATAACAACATTCTTACATCTTAAGTAAATCATTCTAGATGTCACAGTTTCTTTAGAACAGAAATTAAGAAAGATATATAAGACAGAGAAGACACACAGAGAAAAGAAAGGAAGACAGTGGCCATGAGGGCAGAAATGTGTGAGTCACAGTGTTAGAGAAGACATTAGAAGCTGGAAGAAGCAAACAACAGATTTTCCCCTAAAGGCACCAGATGGAGTATAGTCCTGCTGACACCTTGATTTAGAACTTTCAGTTTTCTGAAGTATTATAACACAATAGATTTCTTTCTGTTTCTCTTAATTTTTTTTATAATTTATTTTATTGGAAAATACTTAGCAAGTCTCTTTGTTTCTAAACCAGAAGTTGAATTCACAAAATACAAATTTATATCCCATGCAGTTATGAAGAATTCTACAAATATGCATATACAAGAAAACACACACAGATAACACCTCTTATGCATGATAGGTACTTACTCATCTGCTGTGGGACTGAAGGCTGTTCCTTGATCTATCATTACTCTTACTACGGGGAAGCAATAAGAGGAACCTTTAGTTAGGATCAACAATATGCAAAGGCCTGTCAAGAATTTGATTTGTGTGTAAAGATCACTCAGTAGTGATGTTTTTCACATCATTACTGAATGTAAAGAAAAACATCTTACAGAAAAAAAATAAATATATTATTTATTGTGTAAGCCTGAAACTTTTAAACTTTTATTTATTCACTTTACATCCCAATCATAGCCACCACCCTCCTCTCCTCCCAGTCCCAGACTGTCTGCCTCTTCCTCCTCCCTTACTCCTCAGAACAAGAGAGCCCTTCACTACCCATCCCACCACAACAGTTTGCATCAAGACTGACAGCATACTCTTTCACAGTGGCCTAGCAAAGTAGTCCAATCAGGGGGAAATGATTAAAAGGCATGCAACACAGTAATTGTCAGAGACAGCCCAGCTCCCCTTACTAGGGAACTCACATGAAGAACAAGATCTAGGCTCCTGTCTGCAAGCATAGCAGAGTATCCTTAATAGGATCAGGGGTTGACTCTCTCTTGTGTTTTGCTCAGGGATTGGTTGGACATTTCCTCAATCTCTCCTCTATCTTTATCCCTGCACATTTTGCCATTTAGTTCAGGATAGGCATACTACAAATCGCTGGCCCAGTGAAGCTAAGTAACAAGGAAGGCCCAAGGGAGGACACTTGTATCTCACTGAAAAGGGAAAATAGGATAGACGGAGGAAGTGCTTGAAGATAAGGAAGAGGATAGAAGAGGGAATGCTGTGGGAAATGATGGTGGGACCAGATTTAGAAAGAGCATGGGGCAGAGGTAGTACAGAGGGCTTGCAGAGAGAAGAGAAACCTTGGGCAGGGGCATCTCTGAGACAAACTGGAGACCTAAGACAGGGTAGGCTCCTGAAAGGATATGCGGGTGATTCTAACTGAGACCCGTATTAGCAGGAGACTTTTTTTTTTAATACAAAAATCTGTGGAGGCTGCAGGGTTATCTCAAGAGTTAAGACACTTGCTCTTGTAGAAGACCTGGCTTTTATTTCTAGTATACACATGCTAGGTCACACTGACTAAAACTACATACATACATACATAATACATACATACATACATACATACATTCATATATGATACATATATGCTGACAAATATTTATACACATCATGTAAAAAAACCCCAAATCTACAAAAAGGCACTGTGGCTTGATTAGTTGCATAAAACCTTATTCTACATATTTTTCCATGTTCTATCTAATCCATGATTTTTCTTCATTGAAAATTTCAGTTATGTGAACATGAAAAGCATTTTAGAAGATTAAGTGTATACTTCCAGCAGCTGTTACAATAAATGCAGAATGATATACAATGTCTATTCTGAATGGCCTGGAAGTTCTGCCATGTTGTAAAAAAAAATAAGAATATAAATAGTGAATGAAATAAGTAGGCTGTAGACTTTCTAGCTCCCTTACATACCTAATATACTTCTGTATTTTCCATTGTACATAGGACTCCAAATGTATAGTACAACCAAAAAGAAGAAAACAAACAAGGTTATAACATACATTAAGGTCTTTGCTAAGGCAAGAAAGAAAAATCATCAAAGTGTTTTCTAGATGTTTTAACTTACTGTTACCTGAGCATAACTGGAATCATATTTTAATGAAATAAGTAAAAATATAGAAAATAAGGCATTTTGTAGCCATTTGTTTCTCAAACATGGATACACATGGATTGAGACACTGTGTAATCTTTTGATAATGACATTGTATAAATGTTTAAGTCTCTTGAACATGACTAATTTTGGACATCAGATTTAAAAATTAGGATGCACTGTGATTTGCTTATGATTTGTTCCCCATATACACATGAGTTGAAATTTGGTCTCCAGTCTAGTAGAACTGATAAGGAAGTTCTACCTAAGATTTATTGGATGAAAACTAGGAAAAGAGATCTGCATTCATGAAAGAGTTATCATTGTGTAATTTAGACAGAGTCAGGTGTTATCGAACTAGACAACTTCCTGAGAGAATGTGTTATTGTAAAACCATGAAGGCATGCCCTGGTCTTCATAAACATAGTTGAATCCTCTTCTAATTCTCCAATTTATTTTAATAGAACCAGCAGTAGGTGGTAGCAGATAGGAAGTGGTAGACTTTTTTGGTCTGCGAGACCAATGCTGACTGGACCTTTTTGACCTCAGAGTAATGATTAAAATATATTTCTTTTTCCTTACAAAGTGCTGAGATTTTGGTGAATTTTGTAGCCACACATCCCAGGTGTGAAGATTTGAACAAATACAAAAACTAAAGTAAACTTTTATTTGATAAATAAAAAAATATAAAACCAGACACATTTAAAGTGATTAGAAGAAAAAGTGGGGAAGAGCCTTGAACTCATTGGCACAGGAGACAACTGCCTGAACAGAACACCAACAGCACAGGCTCTAAGAGCAAGAATCAATAAATGGGACCTCATGAAACTGAAAAGCTTCTGTAAAGCAAAGAACACCGTCATCAAAACAAAGCGACTGCCTACAGATTGGGAAAGAATCTTTACCAAACCTCTATCTGAGAGAGAACGAATATCCAGTGTATATAAAGAACTCAATAAGTTGAACAGCAACAAATCAAGTAATCCAATTAAAAAATGGAGTACAGAGCTAAAGAGAAAATTCTCAATAGAGGACTATCGAATGGCAGAGAAACACTTAAAGAAATGTTCAGCTTCCTTAGTCATAAGGGAATGCATATCAAATCAACCCTAAGATTTCACCTTACACCCATCAGAATGGCTAAGATCAAAAACTCAAGTGACAACAGGTGTTGGAGAGGTTGGGTAGAAAAGGGAACCCTTCTCCACTGCTGGTGGGAATGTAAACTTGTACACCATTCTGGAAATCAATCTGGCACTTCCTCAGACAACTAGGAATAGCACTTCCTCAAGATTCAGGTATATCACTCCTAAGCGTATACCCAACGGAGGCTCAAGTTCACAATAAGGACATTTGCTCAATCATATTTATAGCAGCCTCATCTGTAATAGCCAGAAGCTGAACACAGCCCAGATTCCCCTCAGTTGAGAATGGATACAAAAATTGTGGTATATCTACACAATGGAATATTACTCAGCAATAAAAAAACAAGGAAATCATGAAATTTGCAGGTAAATGGAGGGATCTGAAAAAGATCATCCTGAGTGAGCTATCCCAGAAGCACAAAGATGCATATTCTCACTCATATAGAAATATAATATAGGATAAACTTACTAAAATCTGTACACCTAAAGAAACTAATCAAACAAGGAGAACAACAGAACCATAAAATTTGAATACAGGGGTCTTCCAAAGACCCATACTCCAAGCAAGTACCAGGTATGGAGATAACCTAGAACCCCTGCACAGATATATATCCATACATCTGTGTATAATCCATAGCAGTTTAGTGTCTAAGTGGGTTACATAGTAATGGGAAGAGGGACTGCCTCCATCACAATCTGATAGGCCTGCTCTTTGATCACCTCCCCCTGAGGGGAGAGTAGTCTTACCAGTCCACAGAAAATGACAATGCAGCCACTCCTGATGTGATCTGATTGACTAAGATCAGAAGGAAGGAGAGGAGGACCTCCCCTATCACTGGACTTGGGGAGGGGCATGCATGAAGAAGGGAGAGGGAGGGTGGGATTGGGAGGGGAGCAGGGAGGGGCTTATGGGGGGATGCAAGTGAATAAAGTGTAAAAAGAAAGAAAGAAAGAAAGAAAGAAAGAAAGAAAGAAAGAAAGAAAGAAAGAAAGAGAGAAAGAAACTAATCAAGAGGGAGGACTCTTGCTAAAGTGCTCTATCTCTATCCAGAAGGACAAAGAGCATAGACATCAGAAGAAGGCAAAAAGAGGGAACAAGTCAGGAGGCTGACACAGAGGACCTCTGAAAGGCTCTGCCCTGCAGACTATCAATGCAGATGCTGAGACTTATGGGCAACCTTTGGGCAGAGTGCAGAGAATCTTATGAACGAAGTGGGAAACAATAAGATCTGGAGAGGACAGGAAATCCACAAGGAGAGCAACAGAACCAAAAAATCTGAAAACAGAGGTCTTTCCTGAGACTGATACTCCAACAAAGGACCATGCATGGAGATAATCTAAGACCCCTGCACAGATGTAGCCCATGGCAGTTCAGTATCCAAGTGGGTTCCATTTTAATAGGAACAGGAACTGCCTCTGACATGAACTGATTGGTCTGCTCTTTAGTTACCTCCCCGTGAGGGGGAAGCAACATTACCAAGCCACAAAAGAAGACACTGCAGCCACTCCTGATGAGACCTAATTGACTAGGATCAGAAGGAAGGAAAAAGAAGACCTCCCCTATCAGTGGACTTGGGGAGGGGCATGCATGCAGAGGGTGGAGGAAGGCAGGAATTGGGATGGGAGGAGGGGGGGAACCACAGGGGGTATACAAAGTGAATAAAGTGTAATTAAGAAAGAATTAAAAATAATAATAAAAAAGAATAATTGAGTTGCTAAAGCCAGATTCTCAAGGTGTATTTTTGCTTTTTGCTTTCAGTTTGAAGGTAAGACAGATAATGATCCCTCTTTAGAAATGATTGAAGATGTTTCTGTCAGTGTCTTCTGAAGTACTTGATAATATTGAATATTTTCTTGATTGTATCACTCCTTTAGATACTTTAAAATTCGACATGCAAGTTCAAGGGAGGTATCAAACCACATACGTTGTCTTCACAGTAATATGCTTTAAGATTTATAAACAACAAAAAACTGGACTCTTTTTCTACACAATGTTTTTTCAGTATTTCAGTTGATAGTGAAATCAATACATCAGACTCTCTGGCAGTTTCTGGCCTAGACTATATTGCTATATTAATCAATCAACTTGTAGAGACATTCAAAGTAAATCCCCCCTTGACAGTGGCAAAGCTAAGAGAGAAGGCCAGTGGAAGGGAGCTGCATTTTAGATCAGTTAAATCAAATGTGCTTAGAGAAGAGCCTTTCACAGGTCACTTGACAAGGACTGTTACATGACAGTATTCTGATTTGTTCAGTCTTTTAAAAACTTACACTTCCTCCTCTGACTTACTGAGTTTACTGAAGAATAGAATTATAAGATAGATATTAATATAATAATAAATTTGGTGAGAAGAATTCTGTTCATAGAGTCTTAGGAGATTGCATGGGACTATGCTATAATTTGGCATATTCATTCATAAATTTATAGATTTCTATATTACTGAGTATGTGCATTATTTTTAACAATATATATACACACATACGACTCACACTCATATACACATGTATACACACACACTATAATGTAAGAGCGGTAACTTGAAAAAGAAACATAGAATTACTTTTCCATCTTACCCTTTCTTTTAATTTGCCAGGATTTTAAAAATATTTTGATGTATTACAATTTATTCATTTTGTATCCCAGCTGTAGCCCCATCACTCCCCCCCCCCAATCCTGTCCTCCATCCCTCTTCTCCTCCCCTGCCACTCCCCCAGTCCACTGATAAGGGAGGTCCTCTTCCCCTTTCATTTGACCCTAGCCTATCATGTCTCATCAGGACTGGCTGCATTGTCTTCCTCTAGAAGCCAAACAAGAAGGAGGACCCTGTGTAAGATGCTCAGTCCTCACTTAGAAAGACAAATGGGATAGACATCAGTAGAGGAAGAAAACAGGGAACAGGACAGGAGCTTACCACAGAGAGCCTCTGAAAGACTCTAGCCAGAAGGGTATTGAAGCCGAGACTCATAGCCAAACTTTGGGCAGAGTGCAGGGGATCTTATGAAAGAAGTGGGAGATAGAAAGATAGAAAGACCTGGAGGAGACAGGAACTCCACAAGGGGAACAACAGAACCAAAATATCTGGACCCAGGGGTCTTTTCTGAGACTGATACTCCAACCAAAGACCATCCATAGAGATAACCTAGAACCCTTGCACAGATGTAGCCCATGGCAGCTCAGTGTCCAAGTGGGTACCCTAGAAAGGGGAACAGGAGCTTTATCTGACATGAACTCAGTGGCTGGCTCTTTGATCACCTCCCTGAGGGGGAGACATCCCTCTTATCCTTTCAAAGCAGTTCCAATTCACTTGTGCTAAGGGATGCTATTAAGAAAAGTTTAACTTGGATGAGCATTTCTTTAAGTGTTTCTCTGCCATTTGATATTCCTCTACAGAGAATTCTCTGTTTAGCTCTGTTCCCCATTTTTTAAGTGGATTACTTGGTTTGCTGCTTTTCAGCTTCTTTAGTTCTTTGTATATACTCGATATTAGTCCTCTGTCAGATAAAGGGTTAGTGAAGATTCTTTCCCAATCTGTAGGCAGGCGTTTTGTTTTGATGACAGTGTCCTTTGCTTTACAGAAGCTTTTCAGTTTCATGAGGTCCCATTTATTGATTGTTGCTCTTAGAGCCTGTGCTGTTGGTGTTCTGTTCAGGAAGTTGTCTCCTGTGCCAGTGAGTTCTAGGCTGTTCCCCAGAGTTAATAAAATGTAACTGATAAGAAAAAAATAAAATTAAAAAAAAAAGTTTAACTTGGAATGACCAGATAATACACAGAGATATTGGTACACAAAGGTGCTAGTGAGACTACTTTTCAGGCCATCTGCAAAGAGAAATCCTTCACCAATTAAATAAGTGAGATTAAAGATTTTTTTTTTTGTTTAATAGAAATGACCTTGATAAAGAAATTATAAAGGCTCTGAATGGTGACTATGATAATGTACTTAAAACAATTCATACACACATCAGTAACTTTACACACTTTAAATTCACATAAGTCATATCCATTGTCTCTGCCAGCTTAATTTCTTCTCTGTATGCATCTCATCCACAAAGAAGAGGCCATCAGAAAGTATTTAACATGCAACCTGAAGCCAGTATATACTTAAAACCCATAATATACTTTCCTGGCTCACACTTCATCTGAAAAATAACATTGACCCAGATTTCATATTTTTCCGCTGAGCATCATCATTCACTTTAATTCATTTACTATGTATAACCTTTACTCATTATTTCTACTGCACGACACTACATTTAATGAATCTAGTGTATTTTATTTATTACCGTCTCAACACAGCTAGGTAGACTTCAGTTCTTTGCTTGTATGGAACAATGCTTCAAAGAACACCTTGTACTTGTACTTGACACCCCATGGATCTGTGCACGAGTTTTTCTCCAAGCTCACAAATTAGTAACTAGGGGAACAACTGGATAGGTACTGGATTTGTGCATATGTAATTCATTGATTTCTGGTGGATTGCTTTCCAGAGTGCATCCTTGAATTTAACACCTGCTGTTGGAGGCCCAAAGTTTCCATTTTCCTGCCTATCAGCATCATTTCAAACGATTCAGGATTCTATTTCTAATTAGTAGCGCGGATGTATTTTTATATATAACACACAACTTTTACTTACTCTAGAAAGTAAAACTTAACTTTTTCTCTGAGGATAAAAACAGGATCTTCAAGGACACTTTTATTCTTAGTAAATAATTTTGTTATACTTATTTCCTGTCATCAAGTTTTATGCCTTTTTTTTTAAATCGCTGTCGTAAATTTGAAAACATGATTTCACAGAAATTAATCTCAAGCATTAAAACTTAAATCCCTAAATATAAAATTAATCCATAATTTTATTTGGTCAAATCCTGTATTTTATAAACCATTTTTTCTTTTTAAAATTTATGGACTTATATCCCCTTCCCTTTGAAACTACCCTTTATCTACCCTTTATTTTGGCCTCCAGGACTTTCTTTCTTTATTTTTTTCTAGTTTCAAGTCTTTTTTTTTTTTTTTTTTTAGCTCTTGGTCTGATCACTCTATGTGGTGGTTTGAATAGGAATGGGCTCCAGAGATTCCCATGTTTGAATGCTTGGCCAGAAAGTGTGGTGACATTAAGAGGTGTGGCCTTGCTGAAGTAGGTGTGGGTTTTTTGGAAGAAGTATTTTGGAGGAAGGTCTTATATAATCAAACTACACTCAGTGTGACACATAGTCTTCTGCTGCCTGTGGATCATGATGCAAAACTCTCAGCTCCTTCTCCAGCAACAAGTAAGCTGTAAGCTGCCATGTTTCCACCCATGATGGTAATGGATCAAACCTTCAAAACTGTAAGATAGTCCCAATTAAATGCTTTTCTTTGTAAGAGCTGCTGTGGTCTTGGAGTTTCTTCACAGTGAAAAACCCAAAACTAAGAGGGAAGCTGAGGTGAAGTATTGCTGTTGGTAGGCTAGACAATGTTTTTGTTTAGTGTAATGTGAGCTTTTGGAGTTTGGGTTATGTAAGCAGTTAGATATTTTAAGTGTGGCTTAGAGGGCCATACTAGTGGGGTTATGGAAGACAATGGTGTTGAGGGCTGTTTAAATTGAGGGAGATGGCTCAAAAGATTTTAGAGGAGAAGAATTTTACTGTGTTGCCTAGACATCATTCTTATGATATTTTGATGAAGAATGTTCTTTTTCCTTGTCTAAAAAGTGCTGGCTGATAAAATAAAGATGTTTAGATTACTTGAATTGGCAAAAAAAAAAAAATCAATCAACTTAGTATAGGTTAGTAGAGTTCACTCTTACAAAGACTATTTTGATAAAAAGGAGTAAGCTGGACCAAGAAAAATATAAAATGTATGGTTCAAGGAGAAAAGGGGCACCAGAAAGTAGAATGGAGCTAAATCTTGTGTTCAAGAGGATAAAAGATTAGAGATATTAAATGGCATAATGGGAGTGTTGACCTCAGGGCAAGATCCCATCCAGCTAAACTTCCATCTTGTGAAAAGGAATTAAAGAACTGTTTAGGTATAAGCATAGAGATACACGCCTTTAATCCCAGCACTCAGGAGACAGAGTTAGTTATTCAGACCTCCAAATTCAAGGTCAGCCTGGTCTACAGAGCAAGTTCTAGGATAGCCATGCTTAGGCAATGAAGGAAACCATCAAAAAAAAAAATAAAATAAAATAAAAAAATAAAAAAATAAAAGAAAAAAGAAACTTGGTGAAGGTGTAATTGGACAAGGGGTTCATGTTCCAGCTGCAGAAAGCTGTAGAATTTGTCATGTGGTCAAGGATAGAGGGGTTATGGAATCTCCCTCTAAGGAAAGACTAAAAAATGCTGCTGAGTCCAGGTGTGTGCCAGGGGTGTCCCTGCATGGAGCCCCAGAGAAGCCATTTCTTGAAGCTATGAAGTTGAAGCTCTCTTGGAGACCAAGATGTTAGAGATGCCAGAGTCATGGGATACCTTCCAAGCAAAGCTCCTAACAGGGATTGGAACCATCCTAAGAGAGAGAAGTGTGTTGTAGTCAGCACAGCTGAAAAGAGTTGGAAATCTGAAGATTGTTTTGACAGCAGACATGGAGATGCAGGGTTTGGAGTTTGCACAGCAGCTCCAATATTTCTTCACTATTCTTTTTTTTAGAATGGTAATGCATATCTGTGACATTATATGTTGGAAGTGGGTGATCTTTTTTTGATTTTATAGAGGATTGCTCTGAAGATATTGTGTGACTCTCAGAAGAGACTTTGAACTTTGAACATTATACAGGGTTGAGTTTGTTATAGACAATGGGGACTTGTAAAGTTGGACTGAATGTATTTCTGCCTTATGTAAATGGCTATAAGCCTATGGGAGCTATGGAACTGAACATGGTTGTTTAAATAGGAATTTAAAGGGATTCATGTGTTTGAGTGCTTGGCCATAGGGAGAGGGAGTATTAGGAGGTATGACCTTCTTGGAGGAAATATTTCACTGTGGTGGCAGGATTCAAGGTCTTATTATGTTCAAGCTATACCAGGTGAGACACAGTCTCCTTCTGATGGCTTTGGATCAAGATGTAGAACTCTCAGATCCTTCTCAAGCCAAAGTCTGCCTGTATCCTACCATGTTCCCTGCCATGATGATAATGGATTAAACCTTTCAAACTGTGAGCAAGCCCCAATGAAATGGGTTTTTTGTTTGTTTGTTTGTTTTGTTTTAACAAGACTTGCCCTCATCATGGTATATCGTCACAGCAATAAAATACAAACTAAGACACTCTTTGAATACCTATTAAAGGTCTACTTTTAAGCTCTTTTTTTGTGTGTGTCCACACTTTGCACAGGTAGTCTTATTAAAATATCAAGATATAGTTAATATACATAGGCTCCTAATTTTCTAATATCTATAAGCAGCCAGACACCCTCTTCTAGCTCTAACCTGGTACATCCGTGTCCTTTATTCACACAGTAGCCACAGTTGTAGATCCACTAGCCACTGATGTAGATCTAATAAGAAGAAGCTGGTAAGAGCTGTGCCAAAGGCAATTGCTTCCAAATTATGGTGATAAGAAAGTTATAACCATAGGGTAGAATAATGGGAAGGACAGGACAAAACTCTCAGTGAAAGGCTGAGTCTGTTATCTACCTGAGCAATGTTTTTTTTTTTTTTTTTTTTTCTGTATGTGTCATTTAGCAATGCCTTTAAACTGAGTTAACCAGGTCCTCACAGGTTAAGTAGATATTCCGTGTTACAGAGTCAGTCTTGTGTTTAATCACTGCTGTCCATGTTTTTCACACAGATGCAACTCTCAGTCTGTAGCTATACAGCAAGTTTATCTATAGCACTTCACCCCACTCCACCACGCCATCATTGAGAAGGCATGGATGCTCCATGCCTTAAATAGCATAATACTTCTCATAACCTATAACCTACGTACGTGTCCTCTGATGCAGCTGTATATAAAATGATCACATACTGTCATTATTTACTCACTATCTATTATTTATAATCCTTAATTCAATATAAATATGACATAATCACTTGTGTTTATGGATTATTTCCAGGAAAAAAGTTTTCTGTAAAAACTGAGTGCTTTTTTTTTTTTTTTTTTCCTCTGCAGTGAATTGAAAATTGAGTTGCAGAACGGCAACTATTTCTGGATTCGGTTTTAACCTCCTAATTGGAAAGTGCATCCGTATCAAGTGGAAATATAAATATACATAAAGTCAAGATGTTTTCTGTATTTCTAGTTTTCATACTGTTTCCTCATATAACCTGTGCCGTACCAGTTCATACAAATTCCATTTGACCAGATACTCTTCACTGAAACTCCAGTAAGCCCATCTACTTTTTATTCTCTTACAAATTTTATCCAAATTAGTAGTAAAAGTTGCTATTTGTGCTTACACACCATCTCTATCACTACTAATGGCATACATCTAAGTCCTCTGTGATTTCTGCAATTACTGCAATAGCCTATTCAAAGCCTCTATTTCTTTAGCTTCAGTATTGACATAGTGTCCATTTCAAACAAAATCACAAGCACTCCTTTCAAAAGTACTACTTCCTATTAAAGAATGGTTAAATAGCATTGATATTTTAAATTAATAAATATATTTTTCATTTTCTTTAAAATATTTTCATGAGACACTTTTAGCGGGATATTGGAACTAGTATAAGCATTTGTAAGTACTCCAATATTATGTAAACTAGGTATTTTAATATGACTGCTGATATCAAATATTCCCTGAATGCTAAGTGGCCTGGTACTAGGAAAGAACTTTAGATACTGATAAAGTTAATTCTTGTAAAAAAAAAACAAAGAAGCATGCATATTCATTTTCCTGTCTTTTCTTGAACTTGACAAATGCTAGGGTCATACGGGGAACAAAACCTTATACCTTCTATCAGAGTGCTTGAGAGCAAGACTGTGATAAAGTTTTTACTGCTTATTATATAAATGCTCAGCCTGCTGGGAAGGGATTTTAAAAAGTTAGCCAACCTGAGCAGGCCATGAAGAGCATGTCTATAAGCATTACTCTTGCAAGGCCTCTGCTGTACTTCCTGCCTCCAGGTTTCTGCCTCAACGCACTGTGACCTCAGACGTGTAAGCCAGATAAACCTTGTCCTTCTAAGGAAAATTTTGGTTTTAGTCTTTATCACAGCAATTAAAGCATAGCTGGGACACTTGTTATTACCAGCTATCACTCAAGAAGATTGAGTGATAGAAATACAAACTTCTTGCCAAAACTCACACACAGGGCTCTCTGACTTTAGATGCTTGACTAAAATTCATTTTCTGTGGGAAGAGCCAACAGTCCTTATCTATAGGAGCAAATGTTAGAGAGCTGAAGGGAAACATGCTTCAGAAATTGCTCAGAGATTCAGCTAATCCATGATTGCACTCGCCCCAACAATGGGCAAAATTCATCACGTCGTAACTATGGAGTATTTCATGAAATAATAGGCCATACAATGACTAGATGATTTTGAGATGTACAATTTACTTAAAATACCCTTAAAATGTTTAAACATTGCTAGGACTTCCTTAGAATTTAAAACTCACTGGTAAAATTAATGATTTATGTACAATGATATAACTATACTAGTTCAGAAAACCAAAATCTGGGAGTCTGTACTTCTAAATCAAATGATAAATCATGGTATAAATACTGCCATTTCTCTTAATTCTGTTTCTTTCTGGGCCATGATATCTGAGTCCATTTATGTAAATGAGATGGGTTTTTCACAAGAATGGATTTGACATTAGAACAAATAAATCTTTGTTTTTCCATAGCTATAGATTTTTACTATTATCATTCATATTATTACTACTATTATTCAAGTTATTTTGAATCTGTTAATCCATGTGTCAAAACTACACTTGAAACTGGATGAACTCCATACTACAGATTGTAAGCTAACTCTGGGCTTTTGCTTCTTTTCTAAATAAAATTTTACTGAAACATGGCCACAGTCATTCATTTGCCTATTATCTATGAATGCTTACCAACGAGGCAGTAGGGTATTTGTGTTGCTGTGTGGGTGAACATAATTACAGGATCATTACAGAAACAGTTGTTGCTCACCAATCTAGCCAATTCCTTGTAAAATTATTATAAGGTAATATTTAAACTTAGGCTACTCGGTAACTTTACCCCGAAGGAAGTCTACTTTTTGCAATTGTCAAAGTGTGTCCAATGTCCTTGATAGGAACACAGCAGCAGGTTCGTGGGGCTAAGACAGCAAAACTCCCCCTGGAGGGACAGAGAATCATTCTATGACTTCATTTTGGAATCTCACATTTAGATAGCAAATCTACTTAAAATTATTTGACACAAATTGCACGGCAAACTCTGAGCTTTTCGAGCCCTCTGGGAATCATTTGTTTGATTCATTGGTTGTAAAACAGATGTCCTCACATTAGGACTTCAGGGTCCATAAAATGTGCTAAGATCTAGGAATGCATCTAAAAGAAAGATCATAAAGATGGTCTGTCATCACATGAATCTCTCTGAAAACACTTCTCCCAACTTACTGAATTATATTTTGTCTCTTTTTTCTGTACATACTATGTGGTCCAAGTTTTTGATGACAAAGTTCTGGCAATTTTTTCAAACATTCACCTAATAAAATAAGCAATCAATCCCTGACTAACTTTCTTTAGAAACACTATCACCACATTACAACCATTTATCATAAACAATAAAATGTCTTCCCAAGTAAAATAGGAGATAAAGGCTGCCTGATACATGACTTCTACAAGATTTTACAATGTGGTAAACCAACAGACATTTAATAAAAAGTAGATTGTGTTTTGAATTTTGACTATTTCCTGGCTAGTGAAATGCTTCAGTATACTCTTTTTTTAAAAATTTTTTTTTTATTCATTACAGTTTATTCACTTTGTAACCGAACTGTAGCACCCTCCTTCCTCCAGTCCCCAAACCACCCTTCCTCCCTCTTCTCCCATGCCCTTCCCACAGTTCACTGATAGGGAAGATCCTCCTCCCCTTTCATCTATCAGGTCTATCAGGTCTCATCAGGACTGGCTGCACTCTCTTCCTTTTATTCTTGGTAATGCTGCAACCCCCCTCAGGGGAGGTGATCTAAGAGCCAGCCAATGAGTTTAAGTCAGAGATAATCCCTGTTCCTATTACTAGGGAACCCACTAGATACTGAGCTGACCTGGGCTACATCTGAGAAGGGGTTTAAGGTTATCTCCATGCATGGTCCTTGGTTGAAGTATCACTCTCAGAAAAAAAACCCTGGGCCCAGATATTTTGGTTCTGTTGCTCTCATTGTGGAGCTCCTGTCCCCTCCAGGTCTTTCTATCTCCCCCTTCTTTCATAAGATTCCCTGTGCTCTGCCCAAAGTTTGGCTATGAGTCTCAGCATCTGCTTTTATACCCTGCTGAGTAGAGTCTTTCAGAGGTCCTCTGGGTTAGGCTCCTGTACTATTCCCTGTTCTCCCTCTGGTAATGTACATCCTATTCGCCTTTCTGAATGAGGATTGGACATCTGATCCAGGGTCCTCCTTTTTGCTTAGCTTCTTTAGTGAACAGATTTTAGTATGATTATCCTATATTATATGCCTAATATCCACTTATAAGTGAGTATATACCATGTATGTCTTTCTGCTTTTGGTATACCTCACTCAAGATGATTTTCTAGTTTCCACCATTTGCCTGCAAATTTCATGATTCCTTGTTTTTAATTGATGCATAGTATTCCATTGTGTGAATGTACCACAATTTTTGTATCCATTCCTCAGTTAAAGGACATCTGGGTTGTTTCCAGATTCAGGCTATTATGAATAAAGCTGCTATGAACATGGTCAAGAAAATGTCCTTGTTGTGTACTTGAGCATATTTTGGGTATATGCCTAGGAGTGGTATAGCTGTATTTGGAGGTAGCACTATTCCTAATTGATTGATTAATTTCTAACATGGTTGTCCAAGTTTATATTCCCACCAGCAATGGAGGAGGGTTTCCTTTCTCCACATTCTCTCCAGCATGTGTTGTCACTTCTGTATACCTATAGAAGCTAAGCAAGAAGGAAGACTCTGGGCAATATGATCAATCTTCATTCAAAAAGGCAAACGGGATGGACATCACAAGAGGGAGAAAACAGGGAACAGGACAGGAGCCTACCACAGAGGGCCTCTGAAAGACTCCACCCAGCAGGGTATCAAAGCAGAGGCTGAGGATCATAGCCAAACTTTGGGCAGAGTGCAGGGAATCTTATGAAAGATGGAAGAGATAGAAAGACCTGGAGGGGACAGGAGTTCTACAAGAGTAACAGAACCAAAAAATCTGGGCACAGTGTTCTTTTCTGAGACTGATACTTGAACCAAGGGCCATTCATGGAGATAACTTAGAACCCTTGTACAGGTGTAGACCATGGCAGCTCAGTGCCCAAATGGGTGCCCTAGTAAGGGGATCAGGGGCTGTCTCTGACATGAACTCAATGACTGGCTCTTTGATCCCCCCTGAGGGAGGAACAACCTTACCAGGTCACAAAGGAAGACAATGCAACCAGTCCTGATGCTAGGCTAGGGTCAGATGGAAGGGGAGGAGGACCTCCCCTGTCAGTGAACTGGGGAAGAGGCAAGGGAGAAGAAGAGAGAGAGAGTGTTGGCTTGGGAGGGGTTGAGGGAGGGGACTACAGCTGGGATACAAAGTGAATAAATTATAATTAATAAAAATAAAGAAATTAATAAAAAAAGCATTTTTTTTTTTTTTTAGAAATCTTCACTAGTGAAATAATTTATTTTCCCAAGTACAATCTTCCATAGTAAGGATTGTTACTCTTAGAAGCTAACACACACTGCATCGTATAAGAAATATAGCTACTCATGTTCTTATTTCTCCGTGATATGATGAGGGATATGAACCCTGCATAAATTTTCATACGATACACAAATACAAGGTATTATGCAATTACCAAAGGAGGTTCAAGGTAAGGTTTTGTTTTATGATATGCTAATACAACTCTTGGCTTATATTTCTGAATTCGTTAAGAAGCATTGCCTCATAAGGCATTTCTTTACCTGATAGGAGGAAATCAAGCACAGACTTTGCAGGTCACACACATTGTCGTTTTGGGTATTAATTCTTCCTTTGACTGGATGTACGAAGATGAGAACTACTGTGCGCGAATGTATTCACTGTCAACTTCAACTCTGAGCTTGTTTCTGTGATATCTACATAACTCTCAGGACCTGTTTGTTGAGAAGGTAAGGTTACATTCATTTTCTATGCCTTGTTTAGGAAAGACCAAGTAGACGGCACGTGGAAAGGAGATACAGTGAAAATTCAGCGTTCCCTAGGTGGGGAATGTTAACTTGCTACCGAAGGGGAAAAAGTGACATTTCCCAATTAACAATTATCTGTAAAGTTATGTGTCTTAATGACTACAGTGTGTATAAAAATGGCAAACATATCATCAGGGAGTATATGCATAGTTAATTATGTCAGAAATAATAAATACATGATTTCCACAGGATAAGGTAAACAGCCAATTAAAATAAGATATGATATACACTTTTTCTACTCATTAGTCAAAACATAAAACACTTTAACATGTTCTAAATAATTTACTTGTGTTAAAATAAAGGGAAGTGCTTAAAACATTAATAGGGTACTTACAATCTTGAAGTCAATAAGTTGTTATGTGATGGTTATGTAAATAATTTACGACTCCATCAGCAAAAAAGGGACTAAAGCTTTTGTGCACAATAGAAATACTTCATTTTTGTCACATATTTCTCTACTGGGCCAAACTATCTCCAACAGGTTCTCACAAATGAAGCCTGGTGGGCTTTTGGTGCCAATGTTCTGTTCTTGTTTTTCTCTGTGGAAATATCACTGTGAGCTTTTATTGATGACCCCTGTGATTGCTGGACTGTACCAAATGCTACAAAAGGATCCGGAGAAATACTTTGACATCACACCTGGCTTTTAGGTGAAAGAAAAGATGGATACAGCAAATTATAACATACCCATGTATCTGAAGTTTAAATATGTGACAGATAAAATTACTTTAAATTTCAACTTGTGAAATGTTTTATTTATTCTGAAAGGAAAGCCTAGTATTCGCAGATTACTTTTATCAAGACAATAAATATGCTACATGATCAAAATACAATATAAATATACAATATTTATAAGTATGGGATACAATATAAATAAGTATGGGAAGAACCCTTAATACAGTGCAAGTCAGGAAAAAACTGGAGCAATCACTATAGAAATCAGTGTGGATATGTCTGAAAAAACTAAATAAAATCAGATTTACTGTAAATTCCAGCTATAACCTTCCTGTGCAGATAACCAAAAGCATTCTAAGTCCTGCCCTGGACACAGTTGCACATCTATATACATTCTGCACCATTTATAAAAGGTAAGCAGTGCATCCAAAGTAGATGTCCATCAGCAGACAAATGTGTACAGAAAATGTGGCACATATAAACATGGAGCTTTATTCAGGAATTAAGAAAATAAAGACATGACTTTTCAGGAATGTAGATGCAATTGTGTCCCATTATATTACATGAATTAAGCCAGCCTGAGAAAGGTAAAGACTGTATGTTTTATACATAAAACCTGTGTGTGTGTGTGTGTGTGTGTGTGTGTGTGTGTGTGTGTGTGTGT
>NW_026596101.1:8889270-8907198 GCF_907164565.1 Psammomys obesus
TGTGTGTGTGTGTGTGTGTGTGTGTGTGTGTGTGTGTGTGTGTGTGTGTGCCATTGCCTGGATGTGAATGTGTGTGTACTAATAGCTGCTTTGCTCACTGCTATGATAGAGTACCTGAATGCACAGCTTAAGTGAGGAAGATGTTTATTTTGGTTAACAGCTTCGGAGAGATACCAACCCATCACCTGTCTAAAGAGTATGTGGTGGTATTTTATGGAGGCAGGAGCCTTAGTCTGGGGCTCCAAACCACATGGCAACAAGAGGCAGAAACTCTAACTGGAATAAGAAATGGGTCTAAACTTCAAAGGATCATCTTCATGCCCTGTGTGTAAACCCTAGATCCCATCTATCAAAGATTAGGAAACCACCAGAACAAAAGAAAACAAAACAAACAAACAAACAACAAAAAAACACCACCTGTTCTGGACCAGGCATTCAAATGCATAGGCCTTCTAGGGAGCAATTCAGAATCAACCTGTAACTCTACTTAGGACTGAGTTAAACAGAAAGTGATAGTGTGCATGATTCTCTACAGTAGACAACTTAGTATTAAGGAACTATCTTGCAGAAATTTCAATTGGCTATCCAATTTAGCTATCTCTTTTCATATTATTCATCCTCCTAATTTAATTTTCTGACTTGTTTGGACCACTAGTCTCAACATATCTCCACATCCTTAAAAAATAGGCTACATAAGCAACATAAATGACTGAATTATATAAAAAGATATGAACACACCAGAATTTGCCTTTTTTTTTTTTTTTTTTTTTTTTACTTCAGATACTTCAGATAATACAAACCAGGAGATACTGGGCTGTTTAGCGTGATCACGTGCATTCTTTGATGGCTGTAGGAGAACATGAAAGGCACCATTACCAAATATTTCTGGAATCTTCTTGCAAATTCAGTCCTACTCTGACCCTTCAGATACTCTGATATAATCTTGGGATGCATATTTGCTACATGGAGTTCAATAGAATTTTTTGAATAGTTTATAACGTTATCTTGGTCATATAAAAATGAAAGACTAGAAATATTTTTTAATTTTTCATTTTTATTATTAGTTACATTTTATTACCTCTGTATCCCAGCCGTATCCCGCTCCTTCATTCCCTCCCAATCCCACCCTATCTCTCTCATCTCCTCCCTGCCCCTTTCCATGTCCACTGACAGGGGAGGACCTCCTCCCCTTTCATCTGATCCTGTTTTATCAGGTATCTTCAGAACTGAGTGCAAAGTCCTCCTCTGTGGCCTAACAGGACTGTTCCTCCCTGGGATGGGGAGGTCAAAGAGCCTGCCATTGAGTTCATGTCAGAAATAGTCCCTGTTCCCCTTACTAGGGAAACCCACTTGGTTACTGAGTTACCATAGGCTACATCAGAGCAGTGGTTCTAGGTTATATCCATACATGGTCCTTGGAATAATAAACAGCCTCATATAATACCCCTGTGCCCAGATCATTCTGGGTGAGGTATCCCAGAAGGAGAAAGACACACGTGGTTTATACTCACTTATATAGACCTATAAGATATGATAAACATAATGAAATCTATCCACCTAAAGAAGATAAACAAGAAAGAAGACCCGGGGTAAGATGATCAATCCTCCCTTAGAAAGACAAATGGGATGGGCATTGGATATAAGAGAAAACAAATAACAGGACAGGAGCCTACCACAGAGGGACTCTGAAAGACTCTACCTAGCAGTGTATCAAAGCAGATACTAAGACTCATAACCAAACATTTGGCAGAGTGCTGAAAGAAGTGGGAGTTAGTATGATGTGGAGAGGTTAGGAGCTCCACAAGGACCAAATAGAAACATTTTTTATCACTAATATGTTACACAATGTTGCTTTTTTTTTCATCCAGTTTATTCCACTTAAATGTTCATGAAGATGCAGTAGAAGAATTAAAAGTTGTTGATATAAAATGCTTCCATTTTTCTTAGCAGTGATTTGCCATCAATAAACCATTTGGGTTAGATTCACTGGATAAGGTTATTTCAGGCATGCTTCAACTTCCTAACTCCCTAAACTATACAGTTGTCAGTAACTTTGAATACCTATAAACATATACACATGATCAGTTGTGTAAACACACTTCCTAACCATATATTCTTGTTCGTATGTGGTAGCCCTCCCCCCTAAAAAATCAGTATGCTGTCAAAATGGCTCAGAAGGCAAACACATGCTGAGCATACATGAGAACCAACTCAGATGACCATACCAGTTACACATATTTACAGCCCCGTGTGGCTGAGAATTCGAGTAATCCCAGCACCACGGATGGAGATACAGTATAGACTGAAACAAACCTAGATGAAAATGGCTACTACATTTGGGTTCAGTGAGATCTCATTTCTCAAAAGAGTATGGCCGGGTGTGATAAAGGACAACATACATCTTATTCTGCTCTCAAGACACACATGTATGCATATATAAGCACCAGCATTCATGCATATACACATGCACAAGTTACATAAACACACACACATACACACACCTAGTCTAACAAATGATAGCTATTGAAATTGGTATAATACACATTTTTCAGCTATAAAAACTGTTGGGAAATAGCTAATGTTTGAACACTAAGTGCAGTAAAAAAAAAAACACACAACAAAAGTTTATAGAACAAAAGTTTGTTTCTCTGTCATTACAGATAATTTAAACATTTTAGAATATGAAAGAATTATCAACTAACATCTATATGTAAATGAATATCTTCGAATAACACAAGTATGATAGCTAATTATTTCGATGTATTTATGACTTTTGTTATCTTTATTTTACGGACTTTTAATCTCACAGACAAAGCAAAATATTCCAAAGGTGATTTAATTTTTAATTTGTTTAGATTTCAGTCAAACAAAAATTTAATACACTATTAATCTAAGCTTTATATAATTGTTCAAAATCTCTTCCAATTCCTGTTCATCTTTTAGCTGATAACTTCAAAACAATAAGCCCTCATTATGATGTGAACAGTACAGCTTTGTTAGCCTGGAATAGCTCTTGATCCTGATATTTATAAACATTTTTATCTGCTTTATAAATGATGTTGTAATGAACTGTGTATAATCATTATATGTGACAAAAAACCCTAAAATCTGCCCTAAAAAGTGGAATTGAAATATATTTGAAATATATTTTCAATTGATTTTGTCTTTCTGGGATTCATAACTTTATTTTCAATATACAATAGCTCTTGTTTTCTTAGCACCAGAAAAACAGATATCTCAAATTAACATTGCTGCAATTGAGGTCACAACTGATTCAGAAAGTAATTTTTCTATCTCCTATATCTTTTCATGTGTATGGCATTAAAACAACACCCTATTAAAAAGCTTTATAGAGTTGTAATAGGTAAGACAATCTTAAAGTCAAGTGTGTCATCTAATAAACTCACAGAGCTGTTAAATCGATGTCCTTTCCTAGTCATTCAGGTTATACTCTACCAAAATGAAACTTGGAACAGTAAGAAAAAAACATTTTAGACATCCTAAAACACATTAGATGCACTCAATTTGGAGTGGGAGAGAAATAGAGGTTATTTTTATTTTTCTTCACGCCACTCAGCATGAGAAAGGATGTGGGGGAGTTAAGGTGATGTTATAAGGATTTGGAGAGGTGTGCCATGTAACACAGATAGCCATGTATTTCAATACAGTGCTCAATACCCACACGATGGAAAAGCAAACAAATTAAGTAAATGCATACGTGAAATTAAGTAGGATGATTAGCTAATCAAAATCAAATAAAGCTTAAATATTCAATTGCTCATTCACACCAGTGGCATTTCAAGTGTTCAATAGACAGATATGATTCATGTCCACTAAATTGGAAAAAGCACAATAGGACATGTCCATCATTGTAAAAAGAGCTTTGGCACAACCCTGAATTGAGCAAAGCCACCACACAAAGTAAAATTTAAATTTTAAGATATCTAAAAGCTTTATATAAGCCTGGAGAATATGTTGAACAAATTTTAGTTTTAAGAATAAAATTTGCTATTTTATTAGCTTGTCTTAATGTATATAAAATAATGATTAATGTAACTATGTATGTATGTAAAGGTGTGTGTTTATATGTATCTATGTACATATATATGTATGTACATATGTATGTATGTATGTGTATTAAAGAAAGATGAATATAAGAGGAATTCTCCATGAACCTCCCAAAACTTAAATTGACCATGCGTGTAGCCTGCATTTCAATGATGCTGGTGTCTTATTCTTAATAGTTGTGGCTCCCACTAACCAGCATTAATTTTCCCAGCTAAACAAAAGTTTTATGTAAGTGGCACTAGTCTCTTGTTAATCATGTCTTATTTTTCAGCACCAGCTGAAAGGCACCATATATTTTTAGCTTACGTCAAAATATACAAATGGCTTTGAAGAAGTCTTTGCTTCCCTCTGAAACTTCCCAATCCAGGCCTTCATTTTCTTTACCTCTTTCTGTATTCATTTCTCTCTTCCTAGCATCCATAGTTTATTAAGTTCTGAGAACTCAATGGCTTCCTTAGAACAAAGTTCCAAAGTCTTTTCGAAATCCTCTCTAAAACATATATATATATATATATATATATATATATATATATATATATATATATATCCTACAGACTGTGCCTATAAGTCTTACAGAGGCATTTTCTGAGTGAAGCCTCCCACTTACCAGATGAGACTCCATTTGTGTCAATTAACAAAAAGCACGCAGGGCAACAGATATCTGAAGAATAATTTTCCTCTCTCGCTATCACTTGGCCTTGTGACAGAGAATATGGTCAGAGAGGCTAAACAGGTGCTGAGCTGAGCAGGATTATATTATATCGGCCAAGCTGCACTCAAGGTGGGATGAGAGTCCATCCTTGAGGGACGTAGCAGAAAGAATTAGATAGAAAATATGTGATGTCAACATCAATATATTTGTCTGTGTATCTTTGCTTGACTGTAACAGTTTATGTACTGTCGATTGCAATTAGAAGCTCGGGTTTTCTGCAAATGCTTCAGAAAACTTTTTCATTGTTTTAAACAAAACACCTGAAATTGTTTCCCTGGAGATAAAACATACACATAGGTTTGATTTAAAGTCTTGGTGAGCATATCTTACCATATAACGATAAGAGTAATCTTTTTCTAACAACCTTTCACTTTCTGTTATCATTATAAATATAAACCATTAAAATTCTGTATATCATGCACAACCATAATTAATTCACAAAACATAATTAATTTATTTCTTTACATGTCATGGAACTAATGAATATACTTTAAAATCCAATAATGTATAAAATATACACAGATTTTCAATAAAAATTCTATAATTATCAATCTATTTATCTACCTACCTACCTATCCTATCTATCTCTCTATCTATCTATCTATCTATCTATCTATCTATCTATCTATCTATCTATCTATCTGTCTAATTTATGAATAGTGGAAAGTTTGAGGTTAGCTAATCAGTGCCTGATTGACTGTAAACTGAATATTTTCCAATACAGGGCACAGCTGTCTGATATAGACCAAATGCAAGGTTGCAACTTCAGAAGATGACAGATTTCATCTTACTTGTAGGGGTGTGTCCATTGGAGGGATAGAAACCTATTACAGTCTTGTAAGAAACTTGGTGGTATCAGCTTTCTCATGTTACTCACTGTTTCTTTCTAAATATTTGGTTCAGGTAGCCCAACAAATTACTCCCAAAGTAACATGGGGTATTAATGTTGCTCTTGGTTGTCTATAGAGGCTTAAGAAAATGTCCTGTCACTGAAGACATGGAACTCTTGGGACAGGATTCAGATGATTCATGCTGGATCTAATCTGAACACCTTTTTCTTCTTGATATCTAACTTCCATGGTACCGGAGGTACTTTGCAAGCTGCCCAAGGAGGGAAGCAATTATAACCCTATATTGTTGCAAAGCCTATGAACCATAACAATGATCAACATGGTAAGATATCTGTAAAGATATAAGAGGTACTTACAAGTTTCTGGTAACCAACTGCTACCTACTAGAACTTAGGGCCTGTTCAATAGAAAGGAAAACATTCATGGTTCCAGAAACTTAGTCAACTACCCGAGGCTAGTACATTTCTAGATCTAGAAAAAGCGTATACTCTCTTCATTTTGATAGACAAGCATAGTTTCTAACTACAATGTAAATGTTATCCTACACCCACAAATAAATGTAGTTATCACCCTTCATCAAGAAACCTTTCTTTATAGAAAATAAAGACCAGCACAGAAAATTAGATCTGGAGACAATGCAGAGATCAAGAGATCATGGGCAGACTAGCCTCCACAGATATGTCTATGTCACATTTCCTGCATCCACAGCTCATGGAATTCCACAGAAGAGGGATCAGGCATATTGAAGAGCCAGAATGCCAGGAAGTCTACCGTAAAACAGTCTTCATTAGAAATGGCTGCCTAAACAATATCTTAACACTGGCGTTCTCAACAGACAAACTAAAGAAGGAAATCTCATTGGTTCCCACCCACAGACAAAGAACTATAGGCAGCTAATGACTGCTAAAAGAGGGGAAATTAACCTTTCCCAGGGAGGAGTTCCCCTAACTGGTCATCTAATTCAAACTTCTTAGCCCTGAAATTATATAATGAACAAAATAGACTAAGCGGGTTGTATCTATATATTCCTGCATGCACATATATGTGTGTGGATGTAACAATAATAACCAAAGAAAAAGAGGCGATCAGTTTGAGAGTAGTAGGGATATGAAAAGAATTGAGGAAGGGGAATGAAGAGGGTCTAGAGGAAAGAAAGAGGGAAGAAAGTAATGTAATGAAGTGATGAAAAAATGATGTAATTGAAAAATGAAGTTTAATCTCTTAAATTAGTGCCTGCTGTTTACCTGCTATAAATCTAAATGACAATATAGCACATTATGATTTTTTACTATTTAATTGATTCTCTGGCTTTTCTTGACTGCTATAGTTTGGGCGAGCACATTTAAAAACTTAAGAGTGAATCCCTACACCATAAAAATCACTGAATGGAATAAACACAATGTCTATAATTCACCCCGTGTACAGATCAGCACGGCAAGAGTGCAATAAATACTTACCTTCAGAATGCATAATACATATAATAGAAAATAATAAAACATTGACAGTCTTTGCTGCAGGGCTCACTACTTGCAAACCATAGGAGCGAGTTTTGAACTCAGGGTTATTTGATTCCACTGATCTTTCCGAATCCCTATTCATCTACTCTGCCTCTGAACATTTTGATAGCTATTGGTTGGATTACTATTCATCCTGCAAGGGTAAAAATCTTTTTTTCCCCTTTCTTAAGAGAGAGCAAAATTGGCTGCATCGAAAGGTTGCCTGTTATTTTGAGATGAGTCTAGCGTACACAATGTGGGGCTTTGAAGCGTGCATGTGGGACTTAAATCGTAAGGTCTGGCCCTGGAATCAACTTTTGAATGTTAAGAGCAATGCTAAGGCAATTTAAACCTCGTTTAGTGAAGATGACAGCAGAAAAGTCTTTTGAGCTTTATGCAAAGACTCTCACTCAGACAGATTTACTCTTAGAAATTTTGGAGGTGTAACCTCCTGATAGAGAGTTAACGTTGATTTTCAACACTTCAAGTGATGATCTGGCCCCAAGAGGAATTATTAAATGTGTAAGCCAGCACAGCAGACTACCTTCGTTATGAGTGATTGTACAGTCTTCTGGAAAGACCATTGAAAGGTTTCATGTTTAGGGTTTAAGGAGAATTCTGGGGAGGAATGTTCTCCTAGGTAAGACATTTATTAGAAGAGTTATTAGCATCACAGTCACACAGACACAGACACAACACAGACACAGATACAACACAGACACAGACACAGACACAGACAGCAGACACAGACACAGACAGCAGCATAACAGGGACTCTTGAGAGAGTTCAGGGCTGAAGGGCAGAGTAAGGATCCTTTCTTACAAGTCCAGAGGAATTAAATGGTTTTTTCTGCTTATTATTAATCTTTTTTTCTTTACAAGTTATTTGTATCCTAGCTGTAGCCCTCTCCCTCATCTCCCCCTGGTCCCACCATCTCTCCCTCTTTTTCCCCTATGACCCTAACCTACACCACTGATAGTGGAGGTTCTCCTCCCCTACTGTCTGACCTAAGCCTATCAGGCCTCATCAGGACTGTCTGGATTCTTTTCTCTGTGGTCTAGTTAAGGCCACCTCACTAAGGGGAGATGATCAAAGAGCAGGCAACCGAGTTCATGTCTGTGGCTGACCCTACTTCCCTTACTAGGAAACCCTCATTTAGACTGAGCTGCCATGGGGAAAAATTGAGCAGGCAGTCTAGGTCCTCTCTACGAATGGTCCTTGGTTGATTCACCAGTCTCTGCAGGCCCCTTTGGGCCCAGTTTTTTTTTTTTTTTTTTTTTTTTTAATCTCTTGGTCTCCTTCTGGAACTCCTGCCCACTCCAGGTCTTTCTATCTCCCCCTTCTTCTATAAGATTCCCTGCATTTTGTCCAGAGCTTGACTATGAGTCTCAGCATCTGCTTCGATAACCTGATGCGCAGAGTCTTTCAGAATCCCTCTGAAAGGAACCTGTGGAAGGTTCCTGCCCTGTTCCATATCTTCTTTCACTTCTATTGTCCCGTTTGTCCCTCTGAATGAGGATTAAACATCTACTCTAGGTACTCCCTGTTGTTTAGCTTCTCAAGGACTATAGATCTTACTATATAAGATACTATAGATCTTACCCTATATTATATGGCTAATATCCACCTATAAGTGAGTATAGCCCATGTGTGTCTATCTGCTTCTGAGTTGCGTCACTCAGAATGATCTTTTCCAGTTCCCACCATTTGCCTGCAAATTTCATGATTTCCTTGTTTTTAATTGCTGAGTAGTATGCCATTGTGTAAATGTACCACATTTTCTTTTTTATTTTTAATTTAAATTTAAATTTTTTTCCTCACAATTTATTCATTATATATCCTGATTGAAGCCCCCTTCCTCAACTTCCCTCAGTCTCACCATCCCTCCCTCTTCTCTTCATCCTCTTCCCCTAGTCCACTGAAAGTGGGAGTTCTCCACTATTGCCATCTGAGATTGTTAAATCTCATCAGGACTGCCTGGATCCTCTTCCTCTGTGGCCTGACAAGGCTGCATCATCAGGGGGGAGTGATCAAAGAGAAGTCAACTGAGTTCATTATAGAGGCAGCCCCTGCTCCTCTCACACAGAGATCCACATGGAGACTGAGCTGCCAAACCACCACATCTGAGCAGGGGATCTAGGTCCTCTCCATGCATGGTCCTCTGTCGGAGCATCAGTTTCTGCAGGACCCTCTGGCCTTTATTGGTCTCCTTGTGGGTCTCCTTTCATCTCCATGTCCCTCTATTCCCACCCCTCTCTTCTTCCATAAGACTCCCTGCATTTTGCCCAAAGTTTGGTTGTGAGTCTCAGCTTCTGCTTCAATCCCTTGGATCCTTTCAGAGGACATTTATAGTAGGCTCACATCCTGTTTCCTTTTTTCCACTGTTTCTGGTGTCTATCCTGCTTGCCATTCTGAATGAGATTTAAGCATTTTCTCTAGTGTCCTCCTCAATGTTTAACCTCTTTAGGTCTGTGGTTGGCTATTCTATATTATATGACTAATATCTGCTTACAAGATCTACACAACGAAACACTACTCAACTATTAAAAACAAGAAAATAATGAAATCGGCAGGCCAATGGATGGAACTAGAAGTGATCATTCTAAGTGACATAATCCAGAAGCAGAAAGAAAGTCATGGTATACCACATTATCTTCGTCCATTCCTCCATTGAGGGACGTGTAGGTTGTTTCCAGATTCTGGGTATTACGAATAAAACTGCTGTGAACATGGTTGAGCCAATGTCCTTGTTGCATGGTGGAGCATCTTTCAGTTTCATGCTCAGGAATGGTATAGCTGGATCTTGAGGTCTTGAGGTATCACTATTTCTAATTTTCTAAGAAAGATACAGATTGTTTCCCAACATGGTTGTACAAGTTTACATTCCCACCAGCAATGGAGGAGGGTTCCCCTTTCTCCACAACCTTTCCTTCTTGTATTGTCATTTGAATTTTTGATCTTAGCAACTCCGATGGGATTACGGTGGAATCTCAGGGTCATTTTGATTTGCATATGTCTGATGACTAAGGAGGCTGAGTATTTATTAAAGTGCTTCTCTGCCATTTGATATTCCTCTGTTGAGAATTCTCTGCTTAGCTCTGTACTCCATTGTTCAATTTGATTACTTGGATTGTTGGTGTTTAAGTTCTTGAGTTCTTTATATATTCTGGACATCAACCCTCTGTGAAATGTAGGGTTGGTGAAGATCTTTTCCCAGTCTGTAGGCTATCATTTTATTCTGGTGACAGTGCCCTTTACTTTATAGAAGCTTTTCAGTTTCATGAGGTCTCATTTATTGACTGTTGATTTTACAGCCTGAGCTGTTGGTTTTCTGTTCAGAAAGTTGTCTCCTGTATCAATGAATTCAAAGCTTTTCCTCACTTTTTCTTCTAACAGATTTAGTATGTCTGGTTTTATGGTGAGTTCTTTGATCCACTTACACTTTACTTTTGTGCAAAGTAATAAATAAGGATCTATTTGCATTTTTTTACAGGTAAACCTCCAGTTAGACCAATAACATCTGTTAAAGATGCTGTCTTTTTTCCAGTGTATGGTTTTGTCTTCTTTGTCAAAAATCAAGTTTCTAAAGGTGTGTGGGTCTTGAAACTTGTTTGTTGAGTAGTTCTTAGCATGGCCTGAAGCCAGGCTGTCCCAGGTTCTTGGGTAACTGGAGCAGAAAGTCAGGCTTTGTGGAGAGGGATTGTGTGACTCCTGGGATTTTTTTTTTAACTTTTAAAATTTTAATTTTAATTTTTTTATCTTTTATCTTTTTATTATTAATTACACTTTATTCATTTTGTATCCCCCCATAAGCCCTTCCCTCCCTCCCTCCCAGTCCCACCCTCTCCCTCTTTCTGTATGCATGCCCCATGAAAGGTTCCTAGGAAATAACCTAGGAACCTGCTACAGAGGGCCTCTGAAAGCTAGAAGAAGAAAACAGGAAACAATCTCGGAACTTGCCACAGAGGGCCTCTGAAAGCCTCTGCCTTGCAGACTGTCAAAGCAGATGCTGAGCCTGATGGCCAACTGACAGGCAGAGTGAATGGACTCCTGGGATTTTGAAGTGATAAAGAAGATATCTTTTCGGGGGCGGGGGATTTGTTATAGCTGTAGCACTCTAATGTCCTAGAACCTGGGAGCCTGAGACTACAAACTTCTTTGGGGAGGTGAGAGTGGACAATTGCTATTTTTCTAAAACCCAGGGTGTCTTTTGGGTGTTGAGAGACTCAGAAATAGGCTCTTGTGTGGAGCTTTCCATTTTCCTCACAGTGACTACAGTAAATAGCCTTCTACAGGTGGGCTTAGCTTGACATATCCTAGCATGGCCTTCTTCTTAATCCAAGGCCTAGAACCTAGCTTATGTATTTCCCTAGCTATACAGCCAACAGATAAACATCTCATCTGCAGGAAATCAACAAAGTTTTCATGCTTTCAAAATCAAATAACAAGGCAGGCAAAATCCTGGTGTTAAAGTATGGATAGCTACACTCAATAAATATGCAATTAATGATATAGCTGCGAGTTTACTAGATCTCTCATGACTTTCATTTTCGTGACTGAGAAAAAAGGTTCAGCATTAGCTTCTGAGAGAGCAAATGTTCTCCAGATGTTGTTAGACCAATCAGTTAAACACTGTGGATATATACCAGTGTCAAGAAATTAATAAAATTGAATGTAGTAGGCATTTTTCACTGTTAGCTAAGGGACAACAAAGCTTCTTCAAAGGTAAGAACATTGCTGATGCCAGTTTGAACTCCTAGCCTCATGGTATCTGAGATATTTTTGTACAGTAAACAATATGTACAGTACAAGGAAGTGGATCCACTTACACTCAAAGTGTATATAGCAAACACAAATTACAAAAGTTTAGCTTTGCAATTATTAATCAGTGCTTTATTGCACAGAAATTAGTATTTTTAAATATTAATAGAAATCTTCAGTATCAAAAGAAATACATGACTTAGGAATAGCTGGCACAGGACCATCGGTTAAAACATGCAATTAAATATCAACAACTGAATGACTAAACCTTCACAGTTCCAAAGCAGTTCAAAAGCTTTATCATTTAAGATTTTAGCAGCTTTTGGCTTTCAGAATCAGTGCTCTCTATTTGGGAACATTTCTGTTTCCTTTGGGACATTTTCTGCCAGTCGATGACAAGGATGCTGTTCCAAAATGAAATTTGGATCCCATTTTAAATTGAATCTCACCCTCCAGAGTAAGCAATAGATGGAAGCTGCCTATTAAATCATCAACTTTTAATTAAATTCTTTGCAGTTGTAAGATCCCTATTCTCAACAAGGTGGTAAATGCATTGTGTTTTAATTTAGTTATTTGTGTGCTAAACTGAAAACTTACCAAGAGTGGCCTAACAATGGATTCTGACTTATACACAGTCAATTGTTTACAAACATTGGAGTCTGCAGGTTAACTCATCATGATTGCAGAAGGTATTGTTTTCCTTACACTGGCCATATCTGATGACTGCTTGAATATTGAAAATTTCTTGGTGTTTTCTTCATCCAACCTAAATCATCTTCATAGCCTAACTGTAGGCAGCATAGTGTTTATGGTTTTGAAAATGATACCAAGGCAAGGGTCTTCTAATGGAGAAAAGAAGTTGAGGTAGTAATGCAGATATATCAGTATTCAAACAAGGTACTCATAACATGGTTTCATAATATTAATTCATATTTATAAACTAAAATTATAAATAACAATTACTAGTAACAAAGAGATTTCCTAAAGATTCTAGTCAGCACAGTGTAGATAAGCTTACAAATTCCCGTTTATTGTGACACTCTACGTTATCCAAGATATGGAGCCAGCCTAGCGGCACACTACCAAATGAATGGATTAAAAAAGATGTCACTCTTTCTAGTTCCCACCAAAAAACCCCAATAAACAAACAAGGGCACTATCCTTGTGTATAAACCCTAACAGTGCATGCAGTGCATGGTAGAAAGTTTTTTGGAATATGATCTAGCAGACAAATTTAGATCTAATTTTATAAATGTGCAGACAGTTCAATCATATTTCCTGGCAACTGATTGTTGTTGTTGTTTTTATTTTTTGAGTGACTCTGACAACTATCTCTTCCAGCCCAAAGCATTTAATGGTAGTGTAAGACCTTCTAGTACTGTCTTTTCTTCTCCAAGGCTACTGTCAGTTTCCCAGACAGAGACGGGTTTGTCAATCTTGGTCTATATGTAAGGACAATAAAGAGCAGAATTCCTGGCCAACTAATAGTGGGTACAGAGCAGGATCAAAGAAATTCATTTTAAGCCACTGAGATTTGGCTGACATACCTCATTTACTATATATGAATGGGTAAACTTCTTTTTGATTGATACAAATGTGGTAAATGGAAAAAGAAGGCCTTTTCTAAATAAAAATCAAACTAAAAGAAATATAATGGAATACAAGTACACCATGGAATTCTACATCAGCTGCATGAAAAAATTAAATAAAATTTATGACCCAGGAAAATGGATGGATCTAGACCGCACTGCGATGTGAAACAAGCAAGCATATTTGCCATGTCTTAAAATCTGAGGAGGCCTCACACATACAGCTGAATGAAAGGTGTCAAAGATTATGTTCCTATAGGAAAGAGTTAAATTGACACTGACTATACAATTTCAGAGGTCAAAACTGGTCTTAATTTTAACAAACAAGGCTCTTAATGAAAAGAGTCCCAAAGAAGTTAAAACTCAGACTGTCTTACAACTTTTCCTAACATACTTAGGTTAATACACAGGATTTGTTGACTGCAGTTCCCCAGAAGTCAGTTAAACATCCAGTTGAATTGTAGTATGTGAAACTAGTACATGATCTCTGCTCTACTCCACAGGGCCGCAATATCCTATTTTTTTTAAAGCTCACTGAGCATTTAAGCTTATTTATAGTTATTGCCATTGGAAAACTCCATAGTTTTTCATTGCTCAAAACTAATCTGGGAGATGGTTTCCTAATTCTAATTCTCTTTGGAGTCCAAATCTAAATCCTCTTTGCTTCTAGCCTCCGCACTGAGAGCTAATGATCTCAGCAAAAGAGAAATGTTTCTCAGAGCTGTGCTTTTATGCCAATGTTCAGAGAAAGTAGGACTTCAGAAGGGGCAACTGCAGTTCACCTTGATCTACCACTTTTAAATTTAATTGATGTGGCATTCCCAAGGGAATCATTAATTTGTTACCCATTCTACTTCAAAAATTTGCACAAAGGAGTGATTTCCCATTTTCGGGCCCAATCATCACACACACACACATACACACACACACACACACACACACACACACACATATATATATATATATATATATATATATATATATATATATATATATACTTGCAGTTATGATACATGCATATATACATGTATATACATATTGTATGCATGCACATAGATATGTATATATGCTGTATATACACATGTATAGCTGTATATATACTGTATACATACATACGTACCCACATAGGTGTGCACATCTGTGTATGTGTATCTATTGCCCCAATTTAAACTCTGATTGCTAGAAAAATGACTAGTCACAGAATATACTGATGTTTTCCCCCCCAAAGTAGTAATTTCTATTCCATTTTTGTCTCTATAACCTTTTCTGGTCCCAGAAGAAAGGATTAAATGAATCAACATGTGTGAAGTCTTTTGAGCTAACACTTAATGAAGACTTTGAAATTCTCAGGAGTAAAGTATCACAAATTGGTAACCATTATTATCTTTGTAATAAATGACTTTTCTATTTTCTTTCCCTTGTGATACCTTCATTTTCTTATTTTTTTCTACTCCTCTTGAATTTAATTTATAAGTGAATAAGAATGACAATTGTAGACTATCCTTTTGAGGAACACTTGAACGACCTACATCCATTAATCAGCTGCATTTAGAAGACAAACATAATGCTAGGCTTCCATTAATTGGCTCAGACCAAAGTAAAATTTCATTTCAACTTATTCCTATGTTACTAACAGATGGATTAATGCCGATGTTTCTTAAAGAGCTGGAAGACACTTTTATCCTGAACATATGACTACGCAACTTAGCCCAGCTCCACTTTTAAAATAAGTCTCATCAATTTATAAATTGACACAGATAATTGTAGGAACGAATGAAGAGAATGTGTTTCAAAATTGTGGCCTACATTTAAAAATGTGACTATGTCAGTAACTCAGTAGGGATGAACACCTCACTTGTAAGTTCTGACATAAACAGTGAGTCAGGTAAGTTTGCAAAATGTTTAATGGCATGCCAGAGACGTATATAGCATGGAAATACTGTCATTAGAAAAGAAAGCTATTATTTGTCAAACATGCTTTTCTCATTTCACCAAATATGACATGAGCAGAGATATTTTGGCAAACATTTGAAAGTGATTTTTACAAGTGCTAAAAGGGATATTTAAACAAAATAACTCTGTGCTATGAAAAGTGGGGTTTGCCTTGTGTGACGGTCACCAGAGACTGAAAGGAGGAAAGCTTCACTTTCTCCTTTCGGGTGTCACAGCTTCGCACTCTGTAAAATGGGGTAGATTAGGAAGAAAAAAAACTACTGACACAGGACTCTTCAGTTTCATGAAGTCCCATTTACTGACTGTTGATCTCAGAGACTGAGCTGTTGGTGTTCTGTTCAGGAAGTCTCCTGTGCCAATGAATTCAAGGTTATTCCCCACTTTTTCTTGTAACATTTAATGTGTTGTCTGGTTTTATGTTGAGGTCTTTGATCCACTTGGACTTCAGTTTTTTGCAGGGTGATAAATGTGGATCTAGTTGCATTTTTCTACATGTAGACATCCAGTTAGACTATCTCTTATTTATTGAAGATATTATCTTTTTTCCATTGAATGTTTTTGGCTTCTTTGTCAAAAATCAAGTACCCATAGTTGTGTGGGATTTTTTTTTTCTGGGTCTTCAATTCCATTGATCCAGCAGTCTGTTTCTATGCCAGTACCATGCCCACTTTTATCACAGTTGCTCTACAGTACAGCTTGAGATCAGGGATGGACATATCTCCTAAAGATATTTTATTGTACAGGATTGTTTTACCTACTCTGCTTTTTGTTGTTGTTGTTTTGCTTTTCCATATGAATTTGAGAATTGTTCTTTCAAGGTCTGTAAAGAATTGCATTGGTATTTTGATGGGAATTGCATTGAATTTTTACATTGGTTTTGGTAGGATGGTCATTTTTACTATGCTAATCTTGTGTATTCATGAGCATGGGAGATCTTTCTATCTTTGAATATCTTCTTCAATTTCTTTCTTCAGAAGTTTTTTTTTTTTTTTTTTTCATACAAGTCTTTCACTTGCTTTGTTAGCGTTTCACCTTACTTGTGGCTGTTGTAAAGGGTATTGTTTCCCTAATTTCTTTCTCAGTTCATTTGTCTTTTGTATACAGGAGGGCTATCTTGTTTTCAACCACTTTGTTGAAGGTTTTTTTTTTTTTTTTTTTTTTTTTTTTTGTCTAATCCTATTTTTCTTCGGTTTCATCTTTTCATGGTGTCCTCAATTTCTTGAATGTTTTGTGTCAGGAGCTTTTCTGTTTTTATGTTTTCTTTGAGAGATGTATCAATTTCTTCAATTGTTTCTTCAATGTCTGAGATTCTCTATTCCATCTCTTATATTCTTTTATATTCTTTTTTTTTTCAAAGACCTCAACATAAAACCAGACACACTAAACCTCTTAGAAGAAAAAGTGGGAAAGAGCCTTGAGCTCATTGGCGTAGGAGACAACTTCCTGAACGGAACATCAGCAGTTCAGGCTCTAACAGCTCTAATATTCAGTTGCTGATACTGACCTCTGTGGTTCCTGGGCTCTTGACTAAGTTTTCTATCTCCAGGGTTTTCTTAGATTGTTTTCTTTATTGATCCTAATTCTGTTTTCATATCTTGAATATTTTGTTCATCTCCTTCACCTTTTGATTATGTCCTGCCCATCCTTGATGGCCTCTATTTGTTCGGTTGAATTTGCACTTGCCAGGTGGGTCGACATTTTGTGACTCCTGGACCTGGGAGGAGTCCCTTGTGGAGGGGGCCTGGTTTTGATTGGCCCCAACTCTCCAGGATGTCCCCTCCAGTCCGGGAAGCACCAAAGTCAATGCTTTGGATCCATCTGACTGTCCACTCACCCGTTTTGGAGTTGCAGGTCCTCAGCCTGGCAGATAAGGTGTACACTGGTTGCTGCCATTCTGGAACTCCAAAGTCACTGTTTAAATTAAGATTTGGTACTATTGGTGAAGTAATTAGCAATTTTTTCCCAAGAGGATTCTCTCACTTTCTGCAAGGGACACCACATATCTTCCTAATAACATGGAAAAAAAAAATCTCAAAAGTGCTGGTAAGAATATATATATATATTATATATATATGTTGGTTTGGTATTGACATTGTAAAAAACATATAAACTATTGGACAGAATAGAGTTCCCTGGAATAAAACTTCCACACAGTCAACCAAACCTAGAGAAAGGAAACCATAAGCATGTGGTGGAGAATTGAGTGCTCCTTCAATTTGTGGTTTTGAGTAAGAAGTTATCCACATATAAAACTTCGAGATTTGACTGATCCCTCCTGCCAAATTAAAAAGAAAGAATCACATACCTAAATATAATACTTGAGATTTTGTATGGGTGCATTGAATTTACATCACTCCATCTTTCCTTCTCCTATCTTCTAATCTTCAGTGTCCTCTCTTTACTCCCTCTTAAATTAATGGCCTTTTCAATTATTGCTTTTAAATAAATAGAACACACACACACACACACACACACACACACACACACACACACACACA
>NW_026596101.1:8907208-8944989 GCF_907164565.1 Psammomys obesus
ACACACACACACACACACACACACACACACACACACACACACACACACACTTAACCTACTGAGTTTTAGCTCTTCATCTAGGAGTATGCCATTATCGAGTTTTTCTTGTCTATGTTGGCACTAGGACTGGTATGGAATATTATACAAGTCTTTTGCAACCATTTTGTTGATATTTCATGGGTAAAACTTCTCTGTCTAGAAAACAATACTATCTAACTATAGGTGTCCTGGTACTCTGTTTCTTACAATCTTTTTTTCTGCTTTTCCAATTTTTTTTTTATGAGCTTAATGTAGAAAATAAGTGACAGAGGGATGCCTAGCCTCTGCTAACACTTTGAACTCTTAAACTAAAGGCAGAAACAAACATTCAGGATATTCTTGGAGACACCGGTACAGTCAATTATTTTTCTTGAAAGTATCTGTAAAGCACAGGAAACAGAAGAAAACATTGATTATTATATCAAATCACATTTTTGTTTTTGCTGAGCAAAAGGAGCAAAGAAAGAGGAGACACCCGCAGAGTGAGAGAAATATGTACCAGCAGTTCATTTGATACAAGATTAGCAACAAACAACAACCAATGAAAAGAAAAATCTGCACTGATCAAAGTCAGTTTTAAAAGTAGAAAATATAACTCACTTTTTAATGTTGTAAAATGGGATAACCAGCATACATTTAAATGGGTTTTCCACAAAATTGCATTTAAACCATTTGACCTTTTAAAATGTCTTTTAGTCTAATATTTTTTTGAATGTTTCATTGAAATTCCAAATGATCTCCTGAAGTGTTTTGAGTGTTTAGGAGTTAGAATATGTGGGTTCAGGTTTTAACAGTTGGGGGAACTAGGTTGAGCAGGTTAACTTCTTTTTTTTAATTAAATTTTTATTTTATTACATTAATTACATTTTATTCACTTTACATCCCAGCTGTGGCCCCCTCCCTGATTCCCTCCCAATCCCACCCTCCCTCCTTCATCTCCTCCCATTCGCTTCTCCAAGTCCAACTATAGGAGGGTTTAGGAGTTAGAATATGTGAATTTGGGTCTTAGCAGTTAAGGGCATTAAATTGAGCAGGTTAACTTCTACGCTTTCATTTCTTTCCTCTGAAAGGAAGCAACAGTGGTTGTCTCTTATTGTAGTGGGAAAATACAATTATTAAGTTGGCTGGAACTAAGCATTTGTTTATTATCATTAATTACAATTTATGTCTCTCTTTATGTCTCAGCTGTAGCCCCTCCCTCATCTCCTTCATGTCCCAAACTCTCTACCTCTTTCCCCCCATGCTCCTCTTCTCGTCTACTGGTAAGGGAGGTCCTCCTCCCTGAAGATCTGAACCTACTTTATCAGGTCTCAACAGGACTGTCTGGATCCTCTTTCTCTGTGGATTAGTAAGGCCACCTCACCAGGGGAAGCTGAACAAAGAGCCTGCCACTGAGTTCATGACAAAGACTGCTCTTGTCTCCTTTACTAGGGAACCCCATGGACACTGAGCTGCCCATGGGCTACATCTGAGCAGGGGGTCTAGGTCCTCTCCAGGAATGGTCCCTGATTGGAGTATCAGTCTCTGCACACCCTCTTGGGCCCAGAATTTTTAGCTCTGTTGGTCTCCTTGTAGAGCTTCTGTTCCCTCCAGGTTTTTCTATCTTCCCCTTCTTCCACAGGATTCCCTGCATTCTGCTCAAAAAAAAATTTTTTTTTTCATGAGTCTCAGCATCTGCTTCAATACCCTGCTGGGTAGCGTCTTTCAGAGGCCCTCTGTGGTAGACTCCTGTCCTGTTACCTATCTTTTTCCACTTCCTATGTCTATTCTGTTTGCCCTTCTGAATGAGGATTAAGCATTTCCCTAGGAATAGTGCGACCTCAAGATCCAGCTATACCACTCCTGAGCATATATCTGAAATATTTTCCATCACACAACAAGGACATTTGCTAAACTATGTTCATAGCACTTTTATTTATAATAGCCAGAATCTAGAAACAACCTAGAGATCCCTAAACAGAGAAATGGATTCAGAAATGGATACTACTTAGCAATTAAAAACAGTGAAATAATGAAATTTGCAGACAAATGGATGGAACTAGAAAAATCATGCTGAGTAAGATAAACCAGAAGAAAAAAGACACACATAGTATATATTCTCACTTATAAGTAGGCAATAGCCATGTAATATAGGATAAACATACTAAAATCTATAATACTAAAGAAGGTAAGCATTTTTTTTTCAATGTCCCCAGTAAGACTCATTTTGAAATTTAATCACCATAGCAAAGTATTCACAGTGGGATGATTACAACTATGAAGAGGATACCAGAAAACAAGTACTGTGGCATTTTGAAAAGAGAAATCCACCCCCAATATCAGGGATCCATGGAACGGTAGACATGTTATGATTGCTTTTGTGACAGTAGGAACTCTCTACAGCTTGTTTGCTCTGTCTTGTCTTTCTTGTCATGTTCTCCTTTTTTTTTTTTTTTTTTTTTTTTTAACAACAAGAATACCTAACTTCTGTCTACTGTGGTGGAAGATGAAGGGGACTAGGTATACTCACCAAGATGATTTTCAGTGGCCACAGCCCCGTAGACAATCATTTGTGACATTCTTCAAAATAAGATCTTTAACTTAGGACAAGTCTCAGATTTGCACTGAGAAAGCCATTTCTGATCAGCTAACCTGGGAACCTATGCAAATCAAGCCACTGTTGTAGTCCTTTGAAAAGTGTAATTTTATAAAGGGAATGTGTGCTTACATGCATATTTCACTTAAAAGTTATACAAAATACCAATGCAAAGATTTCTTAGTTATCTGCCAAAGAAAGCTATAAATAAATATAAGCTTTGTTTTCAAAGAAGCAGGTATCCTATGTGAAAATATGAATATATCATGAAGTTAATGATTACAGCTTTTATTTTTATTTATTTTATTTTTCTGCACATAAAATGTATTTTTTATATAAAAGGGTTCATTGGTTTCTGCCTTCCCTTAGGATTTGTTTTGTTGTTGTTGTTGTTTGTTTGTTTGTTTTTTCCTTCTGATGGGTTTCCTTATACAGCCTCAGTATGGCAGGTTTTTTTTTTTCATATTATATTCTATATCGTAATAGTTGGTTTTTGTCTCTTTGAATTTTTTATTTCTGCTTAAACAGAGACCAAAATACTCTGCAGATTAAGCTGATCATTGTTTTAAATTAAATTTATTCATTTATTCATTTTACATCCTGATTACAGCCACCTCCCTCCTCTCCTCCTGGTCCCATGTTCCCATCCTTTTCCTCATTTTCCCTCTTCTATTCTCCTCAGAAAAAAGGGAGCTCCCCCTTACAAATCCACACCAGAACATCAAGTTGTGCCAAGTTACACATCTTCTCCCACTGAGGCCAGACAAAGTAGCCCAACTAGGGGAAAGTGATCCAAAAGCAAGCAACAGCGTCCATGTCAGATACAAGTAAACTGTTCTTAGTTTCACAAAATACCCTACACATAGTAGTATCAATTGTAAAACTGTTTTAAAATGAAAAAAAACTGGTATATCCATTGAATTAAAAGGAAGAAAACATGATTCTGGCTGTGACGTGCAACAGATAACTCATTAGATTTTAGACAAAAAAAAGAAAACAAGAATGAATGTAAACAATCCTTATGCCAGATAAAACTAGAGAATCAAGGTATATACTTTCTCTTAACTGTAGTACACTTTTACTGAAATATAATGGACTTAATAGTCGCGAAGAAGAAAAATGAACATGACAAAGTATGTCCTCATATATATGATAACTTTGCCTCTTTTTTTTTTAAGAGACCTTAGGATGAATTCCTGGAGCTTATTTATTGTATTATGATGATCACAGTCTTCATTGTTAATTTTTTTTTTTGTTAGAGAGGCAATGTAGAGAAGAATCAGGGGGTTAGCACTTCCTATCAAATTGAATGTTACTACCTTCTTCATTGAAAGCAAATCCATTTATTAAATGGCTCCCAGATGTATCTCTATGAAGAAATTGTAGGCTGCCTATGACAGGAAAGTGTTCTTTAGTTGAGTGGACTTCAAGAGAATGACTTAACCTTTGATGAAATATACATTACCTCTTAAGATAAGAAAGTCATTAATGGGATGGAACTACTAATACAATAATCATAATTTCTTTCAGTTATTGATATTTCTATATAGGAGTTCTGATCAATGATTAAGTGGACCACTTTAACAGATTCCCTAATGATGGCTCTTATAGAAAGAGAAGTCTATTTCAGTGAGGCCTATATTCTGTTTCTATCATTAAATAAAGTAGTTGCTCTATGGCAGGGAGTTTGTATCACTTTTCCTAGATATCTTCCTCATCTTTAAAAAAGGACAGGACTTCTTTGCATGAACCAAATGCCTTATTTGATGAAATATAACATGCATGGAGTAGTTTAGTCAAAACAGACAACTCCATTGCCCATTTTTGTGGTTTTCAGAGAACATTAAACAACTTATCCTCTTAGTATGTCACCCAAACGTGCTTCTTCTTTGGGTACTTTATCTACAAGTTCTCCTCAAATTTAGAACAAGATCCAAAGGTGGAAGCTATATGAGGGTAAATAGGTGTTTGAATTACCACAATTTCCTCAATATGGTGCAGAATCTTCTAGAACTCTTGGGTGATCTCTTTTAGTACCAATGAACAGTTTCCAAGACATTCCAATACATTAATTCTTTAAACTGCTTACCCCATGGCTTAATTATAACCTAAGTTATGTGCTGCATTATTATTTTTTTTAATGTTGCACAATGAATGGCAACATAGACTATGGGTCTAAAATGTGGTTGTTCACTAGATTCAGAGTCCAGAGTGCTAACATTATACCATGGACAGTGGCAGGCTCTCTGATCACCTCCACCTGGGGGGTGTAGCCTTGCCAGGCCACAGAGGAAGACAATGCAACCAGTCCTGATGAGACCTGATAGGATAGGGTCAAATAGAAGGGGAGGATGACCACCCCTATCAGTGGACTAGGGGAGAGGCAGAGAGGGAGAAGAGGGAGAAAGGGTTGGATTGGGAGGAGACTTGGGAGGGAGCCACAGATGGGATACAAACTGAATAAATTGTAATAAAATATAATAATAATAATAAAAGGAAAAAATGTGGTTGTTTACTAATACTTTTTGTAAGTCACAGCGGGATTCCCATGGTCTCAAGGGCCAAAATAAAGGTGCTATCCCCTGAGCACCATAGCTGAAGGCTGCTGAGAGAAAACCTATGCCATGATCCTTTGTTGCAATCCTCATATAAATCACTCTGTGCTGATTTGTGAGTAAGGCTAGCTTTCATTTCTAAGGGTTTGCTCAAATGCTTCCTCAGCTTCAAATCCATATATGAAAGCCTCTGTGACACGATGTTTCCCATGTGTCTTGCTTCATATTTGGCATTTATCTCTTAGGGATGCTGGTGAGGTTATTATCACAAATTTTCCCCAAAGGCTGTGTGTCAAAACCTTGCTTACCAGCCTGAAGCATTGATAGGAACTGCTTGAACCTTTAGAAAGTGTAGCCTAGTGGAAGTACGATAGGGCATTTGAGACATGTACTTGTATATTTGGGTAACAGTGTATTTTCTGCATCTCCCCATTTTCTGACCTGCCCCAAATCTTTCTCCTTTCTCCTCTTCTCTTCTACTTTTCATATCTCTTACTGTCTCCTTCACTCTCTATTCTTCTCTGACTCTCTGTCTCTGTCTCTTTGTCTCATGGCTACGACCAAATGAGCAGTGCCCTTGGTCACATTATCTTAAAATGATGTCATGTCTTGTCCACAAGCCTCAAAATAGCAGAGGTAAACAGTGTGGATTGAACTATCTGAAACACTGAGCCAAAAAAAACTTCATCTTTTTAGGTTGATTTGATCTTATCTTTAAATAAAACAGTGGAAAGAGGCATAACAACCAGAAACTGATAGTAGGAAATACCTACTATATGCAGAGGAGTGTCCTCTGCATGTCTACACTTGGCTTACTGTGCTTCTGGGACATGGTGGAGCACACAGGGGAGAGAGCCTAGTGTAAGAAAGTTAAATCATTGTCAGAAAGGAGCAAGACCTTCAGTAAGATATTGAGACACAACCCCTGTTCTTCCTGTTTCTTTTTGTCTTTGTCTTGATGGACTTGTAATCACAGGCTCAAAGTAACAGAGCCAAGTGACTGCACTGAAACCATAACTCAGAATAGACTGCACTTAGAAGTTACTCATTTGGGGTTTTTGTTACAATAGTAGAAAGCTGCTCACAACCACTAATAAAATCTGTCTTTACTGTGGAGATATATCTGGTACCATCTCTGTAAGCCCAGCATATTTATACCATGGCAGATTCATTATACCTGGTTTTCTAGAGTATTCCCCTCAATGAACCATAGGCTGGCTACCATGTTTATTATTTGCAAGAAGACAGTTTCAAACCATGATGTATTCTGGTTTCAATTTCACATGCAAACAAGAATAGCATTTTTTCATACCACATGCTCTGTGAGAGATGTTTTCACTAAAAACCATATTCAATTATGTGATGGGGAGAAAACAGAAGATTCTGTATATTATATCTAAATTACAAAATTAGTGGTTAGCATATAGATGTAAAAAGGTAGGATGGGATTGGGAGGAGAAGAGGGATGGGGCTACAGTCAGGCTGTAAAGTGAATAAATAAATTAATCAATTTAATATACTAATAAAAAATCAATTACACTGGGCTTGGAAAGTACTTCACTTGGTAGAGTGCTTACTTAGCATGCATAACGCCATGGTCAATTCTTAACAATGAATAAATGGGTCATGATGCTTTATATCTGTAAATCCAGAATTCGGTAGGTGGAGGCAGGGAGGTCAGTATTTAAAGAAATCCTCAAGCTATAAAGTAATTTGATGCTTGTCTGGGATGAATGAGACCTTGGGTATCTAAAACAACTCCACTGCCCAACCAAAATATCAATGGAACATTTATATGCATCCTTTTAATTTGTAAAAGTGGGTTTCATTGAGGCTTAACTTACTGTTCAGTGTATTGTCCTGGCTATAAAATGAACATTGAAAGTTTACAATATGTTCAGTGCAGAGAAATACAGTTCTGATCAGGGGTCTCTAGTTAGGGAGGATGAGAGAGATAATCACAGAAGGAGGGAGGAGGACAAAACAACTGTAAGGGTATCTGGAGAAGTTTTAAGAAATCCTACAATTTTAACAGGATAAATAAAAATACCTAAAATAGACGTACATCACATAAACAGACACACACAGTGTACATAAAAATCTGCCATCTAGACTGACAATGCTCCCTCTAAGAGCCAAAGATCACCTAAGAAAATTTCCAACAGCCAGGCATGAGAAGGCTTCCTTTGAGTTTTTATAAGGGTTGTCCAAGAGTTACCCAAGACATTAAAGGGTAATGCTCTTACCATTAGTGGCACCCCAAGGGTAGAAGGTAAGTTTCAATTGTTGAAGAGACCATTCGCTCCAGATGCTCAGGTCAGAAGCTCCTGAGCTTGAACTGACTTGAAAGTCTCCTCCTTGATACCAGCTTTCATGATTCCATAAAGTACCATGTAAGCTACCAAAAGAAGGCAAGCAAACAAAAGTTCTACCAAACTATGCCACCTATGAACCACAGTAACAAACAGCCTGACATGGTTACCCTAAGAGTGCAGTGTAGTGTCATATGTTAGTGGTAACTAACAGTCTCTTACCTGGACTTGAGACCCACTGAACAAGAGAGAAACCACAGCTAGTACTGGAAACTTAGCCAACTACCTAGGGCGAGTGAAGTCATGAATCTTAGAAGAGAACCTACAGATATACTTTTACTAAAACAGGGTAATTCCAAGACATTTTAAATATTTGTCCTTATATACCCACAGATAAATGTAGTCTTCACCCCTCATCAAGTAACCTTTTCAACAGTAGTCAGTAACCATTAGAGAAAAGTACAACCAATTTAATGTTGTAGAGCCCAGTCCCAGCAGAAAAACTAATAATAAAACTTCTATACATTAAAACTCAGGGATCATTTCAGAAGAGGGGTGGAAAGACTGGAAGGGTCACAGATAATAGGGAATTTGCCCTTGACTGTGTCTCCCAGTAATGTCTCACCAACACTACAGCTGATAAATAAGCTAAGCAAGGAAAACAACAATGAATATCATAAAATGAATAGGAGGAAGCATAACAGGTTCCAGCCTTGTGCAAAGAACTTTAAGAACCTAAAAAATGCTGAGAATGGAAAAAGTAGCTTTCCCCATGAAAAAGCATCCAGCTGGTATCCAATATCAAATACTCATCACTGAAAACAAGTAATATTACATAGAGTGACTAGGCTGTATTTATGTAGATACATATACAGAATACATACACACATATGTATGTAATAACAATAAATATGTATTACATACATATGTATGTTATTACATACATATGTATGTATGTAACAACAATTAATGAAAAATTCAACCTTGAATTTCAAAAAGAGTAAGAAAGTGTGTATGACAGGGTTAAGATAGGAAAGGGAATAGGAAAACCATGTAATTATATATTATAATGTAAAAATAAATAATTAAAATACAGTTTTGGAAAGCTATCCCAGATATAAACACACTGGTCTAGCTACATTAACTGCATATTCTATAAGCACAAGGAATTTCTGTACAATGATACCTTCAATTATTTTTCATAATGTCCAGATCTTCTAGGAGGCTGTAAGGACCTTGTATTTGTCATTTATATATGCTAAAGAAGAGGTAAACTTTGTGGAACTTGTTTAAGAATAAAATGGTCTGAGGATAAGAATAACTATTGCATGTTATCAGGAATCTAAGCATTGTTTTTCAACAACAGACAATAGACAATGACTAAAACAGCCATTTCTTAGATTTAACCAAGTATTAATTAACCAAGTATGAATTAACCAAGTATTGCTTTCCCACAAAAGCTTTTCAATAAATCTACCATGATTTTACATGACTTAGAAGCTGGCACACATACATACACAGAGTGAGAGCAAGAGCGAGAGACAGAGAAAGAAAGAGAAAGAGTCATCCCTGAGAGAGGAGGAGGGAGAGAGGAGGAGGGAGGGATAGAGGGAGAGGCAGAGAGGGAGATAAGACACATACAACACACACACACACACACACACACACACACACACACAAATAGTATTATTAAAGAAACAATATACAGGCAATAAAAGTTAGTGACAACCACAATGTTAACGTATGACATAACAGTCCCACTTCTGGGAACATACACAGAATTGAAAACAGGAACTCAACTCTGTATACTATGACTGTAGAAGAATTATTCCCTTAATAATTAAAAGCCAACAGCAATCTGGGTGCAATGAATGCATGGAGCAAAATGCAGCAAGTGCACACACTGCATTATTGTCCATCTTAAATAAAAATACACTTTGGCACAAGCTAAAAAAAATGTGTGAGTGAGCACACATTGAGCTAAGTTACTTAGAAGAGTCTTGGAAGAGGGGTAGGGCACATTTCTCTCATTTTAAACACAATGTTAGGATAAGTAGAGCCATAAAAACTGTGTGGATGGTCATGCTCTGGAGTTCAGAGCATCGGGAATTCTTATTTAGGAAGTGTGTTATTTCACCCTGTGAAATTGAAAGAACTCTATGTGTAAAGAACTCTATGAGTAAAGGATGTAGAACAATGGCAATGTTCTTTGAAACCACTTGAGAAGTCAAGCCAGTAATTATATGCAATGTATATTTTACTGTAATTAAAAAATAAAATCAATTAAAAGCAAAATATCACTAGAAATTCAAGAATAATGGAAAGAGTGTTAACAAAATCACAAACCTCTCTTGCTGATTTAATTTATTTAAGGGCGGATTTTCGGTCATTCCCTCCCCTTTTACGTATTTCTACTAGATTCTTTACATTTCAACATGGTAGGGATGAGATGATCAATTGCTTAATAAAACGTGTCCAGTACACTGAGATGCTTGGAAATCATCCTCGATAAGTGTATTTTACATACTGGCACAGTAGAAATTGTTGCTAGAATTAAATTGATGAAAAGCAGATCTGCGAGAGGCTCAGAGTTGTTACAGAGGCTTTTCTGCTACTATTCTGCATATTCATATACTCATTAAGTGTTCTCCGCATTGTTGGTAACATCCCACATTGACACCCTATCATTAGATTGCTCAAGAAGAAAAGCTTAATAACACTGAAATTTGAAGTTAAATTTCCTGATTTTCCACCTGAAATAAATTTTTAGTTATTTGCACATAAGCCAAGACAGTCTGGGGAATTAGATGAAATAAATATTGAAAAAGAATTCAGTTAAGTAGAGCTAATCTTCCCAGAAATGCATAGCAACAATATATTTAATCACCAAATATCCAGTTAAATCACATTCAGACACTGCTAGAAATTTAATCTAGACGCCTTTCTTAACTTACAGCTCAGTGTAAGACATAAAACGTCCATACCCTTATGATAGATATTGGACTTAAGACCTTGTCACCAGTTTCATGATAAAATCTTTTGTCTTATTAAGATGTTTAACACATTAGTCAGCTCATCTCACTTGTAAATCAAGTCAGGCCTTGAAAACAGTTCTCTCATCTTTAGAAAAGATGAATATTGATGTTTTAAAATCTGATATTGCCCTTGTCATTATGTGGCTTCCATATTGTTTGAGACCATCTTTGTCAAGACTGATCAAAAATAATTATAAAAACAAAAAACCATAGGGTGTGCCCTTCAACCATTTAAGATTTGAGATGCCTAGAGGGTTTTTTTTTTTTTTTGAGTCTTAAAAAAGTGATTATAGAAGCCTATCACATGTCATTCAAATTAGAATACAGTAAGCCAATGGCTTGGGGTCATACTAATTCGAATAGGAATGCTAAATTTTGATCTGATACCTGTCATGTAAAAATACAAAACAGTCAGCTTCAATAGTTCAGGAAATTGAATTAAAAACATTTATCTTAGCCCCATTCCACAAGGTTATATAGCCTAGGGAGTGAAAAAAGGCCCAGGAATGGATTTCCAAATTAAATTCATGTGTAGAAACAAAATTATATAAATAAAATAGTCTCTTATGTGATTTACTATCAGAAATTTTATAAAAAGCTTTTATATATAAACACTTGCACAGATATATATATATATATATATATATATATATATATATATATATATATATATATATATATATGTGTGTATGTATGTATACTTAAATATTTATCCCAAGGGGAAAAAATTACAAAATTAAAACCCCTTTGGGAAAACAATGTAGTGATTTATTCCATCAGCTCATATTTCATAAGCTAAAATTTCACCCCTATATATCTACAATCTCCAATGCACTCATGAAAGAGAAAAAGAAAATACGCTTTTTTTCAGTCAACCTGGTAAGCATTACTGTACATGTATTTTATAACTTCAGAGCCTACCTATTTAGAGAAAACAAAAAGTTACAGTTTCAAATTGTTAGGCTAGGATATTTAAGGGAAGCAAGGAGCAGAGAAATTTGCAATGGTGATTCACTGAGTACCAGGGTGTAGTGACATACTGAAAAAGAGTCATTTTATTTCTTCCTTTGTATGATAGCAAAAAAGTTTCCAAAGTCCTTGAAAATTTTTTTGAGTGTATGTGTTTTTTTTATTTAATTATTTTTTCTTTTTTTTGTTTTTTCTTTTATTATTATTATTATTATTATTAAATACACTTTATTCATTTTGTATCCCCCATAAGCCCCTCCCTCCTCTCCTCCAGACCCCACCCTACCTCCCCTTTCTTCATGCATGCTTCTCCCCACGTCCACTAACCGGGGAGGTCCTCCTCTCCCTCCTTCTGGTCTTAGTCTATCAGATCACATCAGGAATGGCTGCATTGTCATCTTCTGTGGCCTGGTAAGGCTGCTCCCCCCTCAGGGGGAGGTGATCAAAGAGCAGGCCAATCAGTTTATGTCAGAGGCAGTCCCTCTTCCCATCACTATGTTTAATTATTTTTATTTGTATTAATTACAGTTTATTCACTTTGTATCCTCCCTGTACCTCCCTCCCTCTTCCCCTCCCAATCCCACCCTTCCTCTTCCCCACCTGTGACCTTCTCCCAGGCCACTGAAAAGGGAAGATCCTTCACACTTTCCCTCTGACCCTAGTCTATCAGGACTCATCAGGAGTGGCTGCATTGTCTTCTTCTTTGGCCTGGCAAGGATGCTCCCACTCCAGAGGGAGATGATCAAAAAGCAGGCCAATCAGTTCATGTCAGAGACAGTCCCTGTCCCCATTACTATGGAGGCTGCTTGGATACTGAACTGCCATAGGCTCTCTCTGTGCAGGGGTTCCAGGCCATCTCCATGAATGGTCCTTGGCTGAAGTATCAGTTTCAGAAAAGACCCCTGTGCCCAGACTTTTTGGATCTGTTGTTCTCCTTGTGGAACTCCTGTCCTCTCCAGGTCTTACTATCTCCCACTTCTTTCATAAGATTCCCTGTACTCTGCCCAAAGTTTGGCTATGAGTCTCAACATCTACCTCTATACCCTGCAGGGTAGAGCCTTTCAGAGGACCTCTGTGGTAGGCTCCTGTCCTGTTCCCTGATTTCTTATGGACTGTTAATTAGCCAGATGGTTACTGAAATCTGCCAACTATCTATAGGATTAAAGCTGGTCTCCAATAAGACCAAGCCATGGTTAGACTTTCCATTTTTGAGAATGGTTGACAATGACTTTACTACCCATAACCAGTGATATGATTGCATAACAAGGTTACCATAGAAATACTGAGTGGTTTCTTTGTAGATGATGTAGTTTGTAGACGATGGAATATGTGGAGGTTCTTGGAGAACAGTCACCTAGGAACGTTCTAGAGATAACACAACAGTGCCACTAAGAACAACCCCCCCCCCATATCCCTCACCTCAATCAACTCATTTGTCTAGGTGTTCTTGGTATGTTTTCTAATAATCTTCACAAGACACCAGTACATATTTTCTGGAGATTGGTGTAGTTCACCAGCAGTTTAAACACAAGGAGTATGTTGTAAGATCACCTCATTGAAAGGCCATAAATAATGTTCAGAAGCATAAATAATGTAACCTGGCCATGGAGCTGGCATCTGAAGTGGCCATTCTTGCAAGATCAAGCCTTTGACTAAAACAAAACTTTTGTACATAAGACTAAGAGAATATTATATAAAGGTGTGAGGAGGGGCTGGAGTGATGGCTCAGAGGTTAAGGGCACTGGCTGCTTTTTCAAAGGTCCTGAGTTCAATTCCCAGTGACCACATGGTGGCTCACAACCATCTATAAGAACTGGTACCCTGTTCTAATTTGCAGGTTTACATGCAGACAGAACATTGTGTACATAATAAATAAATCTTTTAAAAAAAGGTAGGGGGAGGAAAGAATGTAAAAACAAACAAACAAACAAACAAACAAAATATAGGACTAAGAAGCCTGCTCTGAGACTGTAGCTCTTAGAAATGACAGCAAAATTATGTTCTAGCTGCCTATATTCCATCTGGGAACCAGTAGCTTTTCCCAGAGATGAATCATCTCAATGCTTATACATCAGTCCTCCAGTCTTATAAACACAGACCACATTAAACTGACCGAGCAGGTTCAATGTACGTATCGACGCAGATGTGAGCGAGCATATATGCATGTGTGCATGTACATTAGCTTGAATAATCAAAGGAAAAGAAGGCATCAGTTTGAGAAAAGTGGAAGACATGGGAGAGGTTGAAGGGAGAAAAGGGGATGAGGAGAGTGGAGTACTTATATTTTAATAAAAATAAATGTAAAATTATAGTGGGTTAAAATATTCAACCTAACTAAAAGGTGGATAAAGAAGAAAGATTAGTTATTTTACTCAGATATGAAATTTCCTATTACTTCTATGATTCAGAATTGCTCAACTCGGCCTCAAGTTTCCGTGGCTACAGTTTGTCTCTCAGTCTGTTCTGGGACTAAAATTGAGATGTAGGATGGGAACCGCAACTATATCAACACTAAGTGCTGATTTGTTTGGAAGTGGAAATCACTGCAGCTAAGTCCAAATAAAATATGGACAAGACAATGATAACCCCAAGTTAAGTATGAAATATGGAACTTTTTTCTTGTTGTTTAATGTCCTTTGGCAAAGCAATATGAATAAAGAGGAAAGAGCAATATGTCAGCTTGCACACTGGAGAACAAAAAACTCCTTATGATTCATTGTGTTCAGTAGAATAACATTTCAAGATGACCTTCTAGAGATTTCCACACTTCTCTTATTTAAGAATCCTGCAGATGTAAATACATATAACATTGTTTTCTGGTCAAGATCTATATAGAATGAACTGTCTTGCCAATACAAGCAAATTTCATTCTCAGTTAAAAAAAAAAAAAAGCAACTACAAAATAATGTCAGTAACTTGGTTTCTGCATGCAGTGGTTATTACAAAGAGTAAAAGAATGTATTTTTACTAATATGTGGTTTTTAAATTTTATATGAATGCTATCAGCGTATGGGAAATTATGTGAAATTGCAAAAGTTACATCATTCAGTTAAAATACTTTCTGTGTCATGGAGTTTTTTTTTTTTAGAAGCAAGAAAAACTCTGCCCAAAGTTTGGCTATGAGTCTCAACATCTGTTTTGACACCTTGCTGGTTGGAGTATTTCAGAGGTCCTCTGTGGTAGGCTCCTGTCATGTTCCCTGTTTTCTCCCTCTTGTGATGTCCATCTTGTTTGCCTTTCTGAGTGAGGATTGATCATCTTACCCAGGGTCCTTCTTCTTGCTTAGCTCATTTAGGTGTACAGATTTTAGTATGTTTATCCTATATTTTATGCCTAATATTCACTTATAAGTGAGTATATACCATGTGTGTCTTTCTGCTTCCTGGATACCTCACTCAGGATGATCTTTTCTAGTTCCAGCCTCAGGGAATCTTATGAAAGAAAGGGGAGATAAAAAGACCTGGAGGGGACAGGAGATGCACAAGGAGAACAATAGAACCAAAGAAAATCTGGGCATAGAGGTATTTTCTGAGACTGATACTCCAACCAAGGACCATGCATGGAGAGAACCTAGAACCCTTGCACAGATGTAGCCCATGGCAGCTCAGTTTCCAAGTGGGTTCCCTAGTAATGGAAACAGGCACTGTCTCTGACATGAACTCAGTGGTTGGCTCTTTGATCACCTCCCCCTGAAGGGGAAGCAGCCTTTCCAGGACACAGAGGAAAACAATGCAACCAGTCCTGATGAGAACTCATAGGCAAGGTTCAGAGGGAAAGGGGAGGAGGACCTCCCCTATCAGTGGACTTAGGGAGGGTCAGGGAGAAGATGAGGGAGGGAGGGTAGGATGGGGAGGGGTGAGGGAAGGGAACACAGCTGGGATACAAAGTGAATAAACTGTAATTTATAAATAAATAAATAAATAAATAAATAGCAAGAAAAACACTGATGTTATTGGTAAGAAATAAAAGAAAGGAAGACAGTGACTCTTCCTTACAATATACTCAAAATATCATGATATTATATTACATTGTGTGTGTATATGTAAATACAAATAAATACATATAGATATATATTATACATAAGTGTACATACACACAAATACACAGAGATGTAGATATATACTTTTATTATTTTTTTTTATTTTTATATTATTTACAATTTATTTACTTTGTATCCCAGCTGTAGTCCCCTCCCTCATTCCCTCCCAATCCCACCCACCCTCCCTTATCCTCCCTGCCCCTCTCTTAATTCCACTCTTAATTCCTCATTTTCCATCTAACCCTAGCTCATCAGGATTGGCAGGGGTCTTTTCTGAGACTGATTCTCCAACCAAGGACATGTATGGATATAACTTAGAAACCTGCTCAGACATAGCACATGGCAGCTCGGTATCCAAGTAGGTTCCCAAGTAAGGGGAACAGGGACTGTCTCTGACATGAATTCAGTGGCTGGCTCTTTTTGACCTCCCCCCTCCCCCAGGGAGGAGCAGCCTTGCTAGGCCATGGACATATACTCTTATTTACTTGGATTTGTAAGTATTTTTAATTAATTATCAACAATGAGTTATAGGTAAGTTTTTATTTTTGCCATGACAACTTGGACATCCTTATGAAAGAAACAAAGGATAACTAATGTGGAAATTGGAAATTATCTTATTTCTAAGATTGAATCCATTTGCCAAGTATAAGCAAAGGAAAGCTCTTTGTATATTTTTGAATGACCACTTACAGGTTAAAAACTTGTCTTAATGGATGAATGGGGGAGAGGTATATTAAATGACATCCCTATGTAGTTGCCATCTTCAGGATTAATTGGGGAACAAGAAACGAAGGACAGAAAATGGATACCCACATTATCTCTATAAGTTTACTGCAAGGTAACACTGATCTCTTCTTATCATTCTGTTTTTTAATCAGGAAAACTGATCTCCCATGCACAAAACTGGAAAATCTTTAGATGTCCCCTTAAGAGTAGAACCTCTCCACCCCCCAAGGGAGGAGCAGTCCTGTTAGGTCACAGAGGAGAGCTTTGCAGCCAGTCCTGAAGATACCTGATAAAACAGGATCAGATGAATGGGGAGGTGGTCTCCCCCATCAGTGGACTTGGAAAGGGGCAGGGTTGAGATGAGGGAGGGAGGGAGGGACTGGGAGAGAATGAGGTAGCAGGATACTGCTGAGATACAGAGTTAATAAAATGTAACTGGTAAGAAAAAAAATAAAATTAAAAAAAAAAGAGTAGAACAAACAGTCACAGACAGCTGGCAATACTGCTTAGTTGTGCCACTCGGAATCTTTTCAAAGAAACAACATAGAAGGAACAAAGGAGTATGTTCTTGCTTATTCTCCTAAACTAATTCAATCTTTTGGTCTTACTTTTCCCCTGACAAGAGAGAGAAGGCTATCCCATGTTTGTATCTTGCCTGCATGATTTAATAATCCTATGGGAAAAATGCAGCAACCAATAACATGATGAAAAGAGGGAAATTACTTTCTAGGTGACAATATTTTGGACCTCCCCCCCCCCAGGAGGGGTCTTCATGCCATTTGAATACACCATATCACCTAACATTTCTTTAGATAGCTCTGCTCCCACAAATGCTCACAGAATGTTGAACAATTCCATCTAGAACATGGCATTTTTATCATTTGAGAAATAAATACATTCAGTATTTATGTGATTATTTAATGAGCTCTGAGGAATTGTCATCAATTTAGGGGAGACTATAGATTACAAAGTGAAAGCCACATCCAGAAAACTATATTCACTCACCAAAAATGGATCAAATCAAGTCTCCTTCTCTCATATTTGAAAATGTCACTCACTCAACAGACATTAAATACAAGTGAAAAATAATAATTCACTGATATTTTCTTTACATATTTTTAGTTCTGAGAAGATATTGTGCAAGAAGTGATACTGAATATGATCCATTACAGACTGAATTTAAAGGAGAGTTTTTGCTGTTGGAAAACTAATCACTAATCAACCTGATGTATTGCATGTCTAAATAAATTGTTAAGCTCTGACAAAAGCGATTATATACTTGCATAGTGTCAGGAAGCACAAAATGAACTGTGCTCTGTAATGTACACATCATCTCCGAGAGATGACATTCTAGTCATCTTGTTTTATAAATGGAGATGCTAAAGTTTATAAGAGTTAAGTCTTCTGGGCAAAACCTCATGAACTGCTAATGGCAGAGCCACAACAGTGACTCCAGTGTTCAAAAGACCCTACATGTAAGTCAACAACAATTTTTTATGGTAACATAGGTCATGGTATGTAATTGCTATATAAAAAATAGTAATCCTTATCATTTCCATGACAAGAAGAATATATCAACATTGAAACTCAAATATAGTTTTTATTATTTTTTTTTACAATTTATTAATTTTTTTAATTTTATTTTTTTCTTATCAGTTACATTTTATTAACTCTGTATCCCAGCCATGTCCCGATCCCTCATTCCCTCTCAGTCCCTCCCTCCCTCCCTCATCTCCACTGTGCCCCTTGTCAAGTCCACTGATAGGGGGGACCTCCTCCCCATTCATCTGATCCTGTTTTATCAGGTATCTTCAGGACTGGCTGCAAAGTCCTCCTTTGTGGCCTAACAGGACTGCTCCTTCCTTGGGGGGTGGGGAGGTCAAAGAACCAGCCATTGAGTTCCTGTTAGAAATAGTCCTTGTTCCCCTTGCTATGTGAAACCAATTGGTTACTGAGCTACCACAGGCTACATCCGAGCAGAGGTTCTGGGTTATATCCATACATGGTCCTTGGTTGAATGTCAGTCTGAGAAAAGACCCTGTGCCCAGATATATTTGGTCCTTGTGGAGCTCCTATCCTTTCCCCATCATACTAACTCCCCTTCTTTCATATGATTCCCTGTACTCTGCCAAAGGTTTGGTTATGAGTCTTTGTATCTGCTTTGAACTTATGACAGGAGTCTACTGAAGGCAGCTGAAAGACTCTAACTAGCAGTGTTTTCAAAGCAATTTATTAATTTTATATCCCAATTGTAGCCCCCTCTCTAAACTCCTCCCCATCCCACCCTCTCTTTCTCTTTTCTCCCTACTCCCTTCCCCTAGTCCACTGAAAGTGAGACTTCTCCTCCCCTGCCATCTTCCCCTAACAAGCCACAGAGAAAGAGGACCCAGTTAGTCCTGATGAAACTCAGATTTTTGTTAATGTTATTCTGGAATGTTTATGTTGGGTAAGTACTTTATCATGGGAACTGATTTTAATCAGTTGCTTATAGTATGTTTTCTAAAAGTAATAGTCACCATTCTTATTTCTCACAATATGGAAATAATAAAAAATCAAGCAGAAGGACTTTGTGAACTTTAACATAACAAATACTGGATAGAAACTAAAAGGATACTATACTTTGTAATGGGATCCCCCACCTAAAAATCAGCAACTGTCCAAAGAGTGATTGATTACATTTTTACTTTTTCTGAGTTTGCAAATTCTGAAATAGTTAAGTTCTATCATACTCAGGCTGGATTATCTATGTTTTTGCCCAGGTAAAAAATCAGCAAATTACTTCAAAAGGATATATATATATCCTTTTTGTACTCAACTCTGTACAAACTTATAAACTATATATATATATATATATAGTTTATAAGTTTGTATATATATGTATATATATATATATATATAGTTTATAAGTTTGTACAGAGTTGAGTTTTATATTTGGTTTGACTGTTCTTACAATTAGTTAACATCCCTTTTTTTCCAGTAGCTAGAAAAATGATGGCTCCTAAAGAAGCTCATATCTGCATTTCCATAACCTTTGGTTATGTTTATATGATACTACAAACTTGATTTTCCCCACACAAATAGATTTGGGAAAATGATTCTCACTGTGAAGTGTTAGTAAGCAAACCTTGATGGGACTTTTGAAAGGTACTTAAATCATGCTTATAGTGAGCAAAATAATAGATTATTTCATTTGTAGATAAGTGGTTTAATGAGATATCTCAAAAGTAGATTGTCAATTAAAGCAATTCAGATTTGTGCCTGTATATGTCCTTCTTACAATGTTATCTCTGCTTCTCACCTTTTTCCCCCAGTACACAGTTTCCACACTCCAGGTGAAAGGCCCTATGTTGTTGGTGATTAATGTTCAATACTGGTCTATCTTTTAGTTAAACTGGTTATTCCTAAACCAGCTGTATACCCAAATTGCCACACAAATATTAGGATTTATTTTATTAACCTAGAGCACAATGCTGGGCAATAGTAACTCCATCCTAAACCTCTAAACCCACTTAGTTTCCTCCCATTCAGATTTCCCATGTTATACTTGTTTTTAGTCATATCTTAGGTCCCATTCATCTCTCCTTATGGTTCCAAGTCCTTTCCTGCTGAGCTCTTCCCTTTGAATTCTCCCACTTGCTTCCTTCTCCTTCCCTCTGGAGCAGGATGTCCTACCCTAGTCTCTCCATTGCACAGCATAGGCTGGTTGTTTTATTGACAATACAGAGAATAAATGTGGCAGGTTTACACAAAGTTGAGACAGGTAATGCTTAGAATAAACATCAAAATGCAATGTCCTGATTGAAACCATAGAGTGGGGTAGAGAAATCAGCATTTGAATGAACAAGGATAAATTACACACATTCCACAAGAACATTATACCAACAGCCCTAATCAAATGTGACTCTTTGACCTTGGACCTCCCAGACTGAACAAATATAAGCTGAATGGACTTTTATTCATTATAGATTATTCAACCTATGTGGTACTGAGTTAAAGAAACAGAATGAGGTACATTGCAAAGCAAAAGCAAGGTGATAGGTAGAAATAAGAGTTGTAATTAGTGTCATTGCCTTGGTGGAGGACTAATTTAAATTAACTGGGAAAATCCAATATAAATCTGGGACCTTTAAAAGATTTTGTGTAAACTGTGTTTGAGAATAATGAGAGAAATAGTTGCCTGTAAAGGAACTAACCTATAGTCTTTGTCTCTGAAGTTGGAAGAAGAGACCATGAATAATTAATTGGAGAAACTTCTAGAAACTGGAAAATGCAAAGGAAAAACACAGCTCAAGAGACTGTTAGAAAAAGCACATTCCAGGGTCTAATAAGATGGTTCAGTATGTAAAGGAGCTTGCTGTAAACTCTTACAACCTTAGTTTGCCCTGGCATTCGTGTGGTAGAAGAAAAGAACAGATTCCTACAAATTGTCCTCTTATCTCCAAATATAAACTCTGGCATCCATACATATCCAAACTTACCACTCACACCACACATACACCCATATAAACACACAAAAAGATAAATGTAATTAATGTAAAAAAAAATAGAAACACATTTCAGCTGACACTATGATTACACTCCAATAATATTCATTTTCCAATTTTGTCCTCTACAATGCCAGATAATAAGATAATAAGTTTTCTTTTCTAACCCATATCTTGTGATAACTTGCTACGGCAGTAGCAGGGAGCCATCAAATTGGGGATGTTAAGATGATGGCTGTTAGGAGGATTAAATGGTGTGATGTGCATAAATGTGATGTGCATAAGTGCTCAGTGCAATTCCTTGTGCAGAGCAAGAATCAATAAATGTTAGCTGCTACGTATCTACTTAATTTTACAATGAGCATTGCATTCTTCTCAAATGCTGATAAAAACTATCAAAAGATACAGACTGGGCTACCTTCTACTAAAAACAATAAGAACACAGTTCTGCTGCTATGTGCTATTCCAGAGAATGATTGAAAATCTTAATATTTATAGCAGGCAGGATATAAACTGTGATAAGTATTAACATTTAGAGAAAACAGAAGCCACAGGAGCATCCCAGTATTCCTTTTATCCAACTGAGCACTTTAATGAATATATTTAAATACTTGGAATGAATCTCTGTGTTTATTTCAGCAAAACTTGATAGCATCAAAATTCCTAAGGGTGTAAGACACTTAGAATTTCCATTTTCATGAATAGCTTCATTTTACAAACAACTAAATATATCTAATCTCCATAGGTTGACTTCTGAAAGGAAACATTTCAGATAGCCTCTTTTTCCCACAGTCCCGGAGAAATGGAATCAATTTTAACAAATAAATTTATTCTGAATGACTTCAAGTGTCCATAGTCTCAAAGTGATTATTCTAAGACACAGATGAGGTTTGATCCATTTTGAAGTAAAATGCCTTTAATGATATTTATCATATTCATTTACACAAAACACTGTTAATATCCTCAGATTCCACAATCTGGCACAGTATTCAGTTTTATTTTTGTCTTTTATTAGGCATCAGTCAATCTTTTAAGCTTGGAACATTTATTTAGTTTAGTTTTGTTTTATTCAGAACCCATGAGAAGTCTCACATAGGAATCTTATATTCTACACCTTGTTGGCAAAACTTCTCCTGAGAAATTCTTTTTATAGTTGCTGCTATTTTTTGTAAGCAAGATTTTATATAGTCCATATACATTCAAATAGAACTTTAAGTATATTATGTACTCCAGAAGGTGGAGGATGAATTGAATTTTCTTCTCACTGAGACCACTGGCAATTAGCTCCCGGTCAAATTTTTGTGGTTCTAGAATGAAATCCAGAACCTGAAGGATAGTAACCAAATATCTACCAATTGAGCAACAGTCCAGGCTTGTAGAAAGTCACTGTTATGATAGTAATAGTTCACAACAAATTTTCTGTTCTTGTTCTCCATTAAGACCAATGAAGCTGTAGCACTGTTAGAACCCATCCATAATAAGGTGTGACATGCAACACACAGGCCATATCTTATGAGGAATAGGCACAAAATAGAGATTTGATAATGATATTTCTACTCTACAAAGAATGTTTAATAAACCATTATAAATCAGAAAATAGAAATATATGAAAATAGTCCAGGTCTCTTACACATAACTGTGTGGGATGTATAAACCACTTTAATTGGTATTATGATTTGAAATTTTGAAATATTTAAAAAAAATTGAGAACTACATGACACTGTATTGACAATATTTTTACATGACTGTCCTGATGCAAATCTACACTTCTCCTCAAATCCCTCCCAAACTCCTGACCTTTCTTCTTTCTTTGTTATTATTTTAAACCCACATATGCACTCGCAACCAACTGATTCCATTTACTGTTGCTAGTATACATGTTTAGGGCTAAGCGCTTGAGACTGGATGGATAATTTGGAAGCTTCTACTAGAATAAAACTGATGATCCTTCTCTCTGAATGCCTGTACATCCTTGCATAGGCTTGCTTTCACTTTTAGTGTCACCCTAAAAACCACTTTGGAAATCAATCTGGAGATTTCTTAGAAAATTTGGAATAGATCTACCTCAAGACCTAGCTATACCATTCCTGGGCATATTTACAAATGAGGCCTCACCATACCACAAAGACACTTGCTCAACTATGTTCACAGATGCTTTATTTGTAATATCCAGAAACTGGTAGCAAGCCAGATGCCCCTCAACCGAAGAATGGAAAAAAAATGTGGTACCTCTACACAATGGAATACTCCTCAGCCATTAAAAAACAAGGACATTATGAAATCTGCAGGTAAATGGATTTAACTAGAAAAGACCATCCTGAGTGAGATAACCTAGACCCAGAAAGATTCACATGGTATGTACTCATTTATATGTGGACATTAGCCATAACGTACAGGATAATGATGCTACAACCCACAGACTCAAAGAAACAGAGGAGGGCCCAAATGGAGGATGCTTGAATCTCACATAGAAGAAGAAATAACATAGACATCCGCAGTAGATGGATGGAAGGACCTGTGTGGGAGATGGAGTGAGGAGGGTAATGGGGACAGGGATCACAAATGAGGAGGAGATTGTGGGGGGGGGGGCAGTGGGAGTGGGAGAAATGAGAGAGAACAGAAATCAATGAGGGAGCATTTCCAGAACACAGAGGCCCCTAGGAGTCTATTAGGGTGACCTGAGCTAAAATTTTTAACATCCTAATGGGGGGTGGGAGGCATGGAGCCTGAAGTTGCCACTTCTTTTAACCAGGTAAGACTTCCAATGAAGGGAGGGCTACACCATCCTACCCATAAAACCTTCATTTCCAAGTTGGTCTTGTCTACAAGAATAGCAGGAATAAAGATGGAGCAGAGATTGAGGAAATGGCAAACCAATGACTGGCCCAATTTGAGACCAACTCCATGGAAGAGAGCCAACCCCTGACACTACTAATGATCCTCTACCCTGCTTGCAGACAGGAACCTAGCATAACTGCATTCTGAGAGGCTTCATCCAGCAGCTGATGAAAACAAATGCAGAGACCCACAGCCAAATCATAGACTGAGCTTAGAAAGTTATATGGAAGAGTAAGAGAAAACAAGGAACAGGACAGGAGTCTTCCACAGAGGGCCTCTGAAAGACTTTGCCCACCAGCTTATCATAGGAGATACTGAGACTCATAGCCAAACTTTGGGCAGAGTGCCAGAATCATTAGGAAAGAAGAGAGAGCTAGAAAGACCTGGAGAGGACAGAAACTCCACAAGGAGAACAACAGAGCCAAAATACCTGGGTCAAAAGGGTCCTGCAGAGACCAATACTCCAACTAAGGACCATGCATGGAGAAGACAGTCACCCTGTTCAAAGGAAGCCCATTGGCTGCTGAGTTTCCAAGTGGGTTTCCTAGTAAGGGGTACAAGGGTTGTCTCTGACATGAACTCAGCAGCAGGCTCTGTGATCACCTCCCTCTGGGGGATGCAGACTTGGCAGGCCACAGAGGAAGATGAGGCAGTGGGCCTTAATGAGACTTGATAAGCTAGGGACAGACAGAAGAGGAGAAGGTCCTCCCCTATCAGGGGACTAAGGAAAAGGCATAGAGGGAGAAGTGGGAAGGTGGGTGGTTTTGGGAGGAGACAAGATAAGGGACTGCAGTGAGGATACAAATTGAATAAATTGTGGTATACAAATAAAATTAAAATACAAAAAAGTGGCAGGAATGATTGAGAGAGGCAGAGGGGTCAAAGACATCATAAGAAGACCTACAGAGTAAACTAAACTGGGTAATGGGGGCTCATAGAGACTGTACCACTAACCAAAGAGCTTGCATTGTCCAGATTCAGACCCCCTTACAGAGATGTATCAGATGTGCAGCATGGTCCTCATGTGGGTCCTCTAACAACTGGAATAGGGGTTATCTCTGACTCTGTTGCCTGCTTTTGGACCTCTTTCCGCTAGCTGTGCTGGCTTGTCTACCCTCAGGGGAAGAAAGTGCATCTAGTCTTGCTGTGACTTAAGGTGCCAGGGTGAGTTATCTCCATGCATGGTCCTTGGCTGGAGTATCAGTCTCAGAAAAGACCCCTGGGCCCAGACTTGTTAGTTCTGTTGCTCTCCTTGTGAAGCGCCAGCTCCCTCCAAGTCTTTCTATATCCTCCTTCTTTCATAAGATTCCCTGCATTCTGCCCAATGTTTGGCTATGAGTCTCAGTATTTGCTTCAATACCCTGCTGGGTAGAGTCTTTCAGAGGTCCTTTGTGGTAGGCTCCAGTCCTGTTCCCTGTTTTCTCCATCTTCCAAAGTCTATCCTGTTTGCCTTTCTGAATGAGGATTGAGCATCTTACCCAGGATCCTCTTTTTTGCTTAGCTTCTTTCGGTGAACTGATTTGAGTATGTTTATCCTACATTATATATCTAATATCCACTTATAAGTGAGTATATACCATGATTGTCTTTCTACTTCTGGGATACCTCACTAAAACCAAACAGACTAAATCGGTTAGAAGAAAAAGTGGGGAAGAGCCTTGAACTCATTGCACAGGAGACAACTTCCTGAACAGAACACTAACAGCACAGGCTTTAAGATCAACAATCAGTAAATGGGTCCTTATGAAACTGAAAAGCTTCTGTAAAGCAAAGGACACCATCATCAGGACAAAATGACTGCCTATATATTGGGAAATGTTCTTCTCCAACCCTTTATCTGACAGAGGGCTAATATCCAGAATGTATAAAGAACTCAAGAAGTTAAACAGCAACAAATCAAGTAATCCAATTAAAATATGGTTATAGAGCTAAACAGAGAATTCTCTGTAGAGGAATATCGAATGGCAGAGAAACACTTAAAAAAATGTTCAACATCCTTAGTCATCAGGGAAATGCAAATCAAAAAGACACTCATATTTCACCTTATACCCATCAGAATGGCTAAAATAAAAAACTCAAATGAAAATACATGGTGGAGAGCATGTGGAGAAAGGATAACTCTACTCCACTGCTGGTTGGATAGCAAACTTGCACAACCACTTTGGAAATAAATCTTGTGCTTTCTCAGACAATTAGGAATAGTGCTACCTCAAGATCCAGCTACACCACTCCTAGGCATATATCCAACAGATTCTCAAGTATACAACAAGGACATTTGCTCAATCATGTTTGTAGCAGCTTTATTTATAATAGCCAGAAGGTGGAAACAACCCAGATGCCCCTCAGTTGAGGAATGGATATAGAAAAAGTGGTATATTTACACAGTGGAATACTACTCAGGGATTGAAAACAAGGAAAACATGAAATTTGCAGGCAAATTGTTGGATCTAGAAAAGATCATCCTGAGTGAGGTATCCCAGAACCATAAAAACACACAGGGTATATCCTCTCTCATAAGTAGACATTGGAGATATCATATAGGATAATAATACTGAAATCTGTACACCTAAAGAAACTAATCAAGAAGGAGAACTCTGGCTAAGATGTTCAATCTCCATTCAGAAAGGTAAAGAAGATAGACATCAGAAGAGGGAAAAAACAGGGAACAGGACAGGAGCCTCCCACAGAGGGCTTCTGAAAGGCTCTACCCTGCAGGGTATCAGAACAGATGCTGAGACTTAGAGCCAAACTTTGGGCAGAGTGCAGGAAATCTTATGAAAGAAGTGGAAAATAGTAAGACCTGGAGAGGATAGGAACTCCACAAGGAGAGCAACAGAACCAAAAAATCTGGGCCCAGGGGTGTTTTCTGAGACTGATACTCCAACCAAAGACCATTCATGGAGATAACCTAAAACCTCTGCACAGATGTAGCCCATGGCAGTTCAGTGTTCAAGTGGACTCCATAGTACTGGGAACAGGTATTGTCTCTGAACATGAACTGATTGCCCTGTTGTTTAATCACCTCCCCTTGAGGGGGAGCATCTTACCAGGCCACAGAAGAAGACAATGTAGCCACTCCTGATGAGACCTGATAGACTAGGATCAGAAGGAAGGGGAGGAAAACCTCCCATTTCAGTGGACTGGGGGAGGGGGGCATGGGTGGAGAAGAAGGAGGGAGGGAGCCACAGGTGGGATACAAAGTGAATAAGCTGTAATTAATAAAAATAAAAAAGAAATGCAAACTAATAGTTAATAGTGGTTATTTTATGTACTAGTTTACTTAATTACAGCTATTTTCTAAATAAAAATTCACTTTCAAGTCAGGCAACCACTTTAAGCCTTTTTATTAATCAGTCAGTATATAGCTAGAAACAAGTAATTCAAATATACTATAGATAGATATTCTTCATAAACCTCAGAGATCTATACAATATGGCATTTAAAGATGTTTTATTAATTAGAGAATTTTTTTGACAATGAAACATCTCATCTCCTGGCACTACCCCCTTTTTGCCTTGAAGAAGATGATGAGCATCTAAACATCCTCCTTTGGGGAATGGCTTCTTATATGGAAAGCTAGCCACCTGGCAAGAATTGCCCTTGCTTCCACTGCAGAGAGAATACTGGACAAACTGGATGCAAGAAAGTCAACTAGTTTTGTGAAAACAAGGTAGGCAAGTCTTTTATAATACCTGCTTCACTGAAAGGTCGGTAAAAATCTGTCAAATATTCTGATTCTTTCAGCTCAAGATGATGTTCCGACATTATAGAGAAATCTTGAGGCAGCCAGCAGTCTCTGTCATTTTTATAGTTTTTGAAATTGCTAGCTCTCTAATTCCTGTTAATTCAGATAATATTTATTTTTCTCAGGTCTCTGATTTGGTTGAAGACTAAATAGTCATGATATTACAATTAAGCTTAAGTTCTTTATAATTTAAAAAAGATGTTTTAGGTCTAAAAATATGATTTTTGGTTGATAATGCAAGTTTTGATACAAAGTGATTTAGGTAGAGAACTTTGGACTCACCAGATAGGATAGATAGGTGTATACTTTTTCCAAGTTTGCCAAATAGTAATGGACAATGGACTGGACATTGTGAATGTATTTTTACCAGAGAGAATATATTTTATTGATAGTAGAGAGAAAGTATTTTCTTTAGACAAAAAGAGGAAAATGTTGCAGGATATTTGTGGACTCCGTGATTGTGCACTGTATAACCTTGTTTCTTTTCTGGTATGGTTGAGCCCTAACACACACCTTAATCCAAGAAATTTCTGTTTATTGTAAAAAAGTGATTATGGTGTGGTTCAGCCAGCCCTAGCACACACCTTTCATCCAAGAGTTTTCTGTACACAGTTTCCTAGGTCAAGAGGCTGAGCAAATATACCAGCTGACAAGAATTAAGGAATTGGAGGGTCTTTGAGTTGAGGGGCATTTAAGACATCCTATAGAAATAAGAGGAACTTTAGCTTTTTATTCTCTAGTTCTCTAGCTTTTGGGGTTTTTAGAGAGCCTCTGGCCTTGGGTTTTTGGCATTTTCGTCCTGGGCTTTCACCTGAGCTAGCGAGCCTTTGAGGCTTTTTTCATTGGGATGTCATCTGAGAAAGAAGGTCAGTTAGGTGCTTTCTCTGCCTCTCTGAGCTATCAGAGTTTCACCCCCCAAAAAATAAAATAAAATATAAAATAGTGAAGTAATTTCTAAGCAGTGTGAGATTTTATTCTGTGTCACTCAGCCCTGCCCAAGATTGACTAACCTCTGTGTCCGTGTTTGTCTATTGTTCCCACTCAATACTTTACAGCCTCCTTAGTTACTGCTGCTCCACCACTGAAATGTGTGAACTTCAGACTTTTACTAAATAGCCTCATACTAAAACACTAACCCTAGGTTATTCAGTTTACCTGATTTTGATCTGAAGAAATTATCTCATCATCTGACATTACAGTATACACAGACACATATTCACACAAACACACACACATATTCTTTTATTATTTTCTCAATGCCATACTTCTCTGGGTATCTGTGCAAATGGAGTAACCAGATCACTAAACTCAGGGCTCTTCCTTCACTACAGCTGCATGCATGACTTCAGTTTGAACCTCATGCCTTGCATGTTGATTATGCCCAATCCTTCTCACTCAACACAGCAGGAGTAGCAATGCCCAACCTCAATGCCTTGTCCCACAAAAAACCAAGAGTTTTGGAATTGTTCAAAAACACGAAGTTTATTCATGAGAGTCCATGCTTTTTGGTATTGGAAGCTAAACTATTTAGTTTGTGTTAATTGTTAAGAGTGGGCAGAAAACTCAGAGGAGTTAGCAATCATAATTTGGGTCTAAATTTTTGAATGCAATTCTTCAAAATGAAAAATAGTTAAGAAAAAAACTCTGCAACATCATCATAGATTATAATCATGTTTCTCATATATATTAAAGGTTCTAAAAGTATATTATCCCATTTTAAAATTATGTGTCTGTACATATGTGTTTGTGTGTGGGTATGTACATGTAAGCTCTGATTGTCAAGTAGTACAAAAGAGCTCATTAGATCATCTGGAGATGCATTTGCAAGGAATTGTAAATCAGTGTAGGTACTGCACGTTACAATTGGCAGTGAAGCAAAAGCATCATGCCTTCTTACATGCTTAACCGTCTCTCCAGGCCTCACATTTAAATGTTTAACTCTTTGGATAAATTATAAATATTTGAATAAAATACATAGACATGTTAACTATATGCTTAAGAAATAAATGTAACCATAAACCAGAAGATGTAAATTAAATACAAATAATTTTTAAAAACAAATCTGAGAGCAAGATGCAGGGTATCTTAGGAAAGAAGTGGGAAACAGTAAGATGTGGAGAGGACAGGAACTCCACAAGGAGAACATCAGAACCAAAAAATCTGAGCACAGGGGGTCTTTCCTGAGACTGATATTCCAGCCAAGGACCATGCATGGAGATAACCTAAGACCCCTGCACAGATGTAGCCCATGGCAGTTCAGTATCCAAGTGGGTTCCATTGTAATAGGAACAGGGACTGTCTCTGACATGCACTGATTGGCCTGCTCTTTAATTACCTCCCCCTGAGGGGGAAGCAACATTACCAGGCCACAGAAGAGGACAATGCAGCCACTCCTGATGAAACCTAATTGACTAGGATCAAAAGGAAGGAAAAGTTCTCCCCTATCAGTGGACTTGGGGAGGGGAATGCATGCAGAGGGTGGAGGAAGGGAGGGATTGGGATGGGAGGACGAAGAGAACCACAGGGGTGATACAAAGTGAATAAAGTGTAATTAATAAAGAAAAAAAATGTTAACTAAGGAAAAAAAAAGAATTTAAAAAGTCCCTTTAGTAATAAAAACATAATCACATCAGTGCACAAACCTTTATTTAGAAATATTGTGGAAATAGAATATAAGGTATATTCCAAAATATTTATTATAAATTAAATGGATTTAAATAAAGTAACCTATGAGTATTTATAGCAAAGTGAAAAGTAGGTGAAGATTCTAATAAGAAATGCACGTTAGAATATATGACACAATATCTCTCATATTATAAATATAAGTTATTAAGATAACAAGAGTGTCTATCCAACAAGTATTAATATTTAGCTTTTATTGCCCCTGGGGGTAGTGAAGAAACTCCCATGAGTACTCCAAATAAACATTAAGAGTGGTGGTTATGATCGCATATGATACTTTGCTGTAAGGATCCTTCGGTCAAAGCAGTTTCATGAAAAACCAAAATTAGCACAATTTGATGTGTTTTCTGTGGGTCCATGGCCTAATGTGGGGATACTATAAAACACAAATCAAATAATGACCTTCATCCATCTGTTCTTCATATTCAAGATTTCTAGAAGATTGCATACCCTGGCAAAATTTTGATCTTTACATGATGTATAGGGCTAATCCTTAATCTAACACACAGTAACAGTGGGGAGTAATGAACAGATCTACTGTAGGCTAAAGATATAGCTCATCAGTTTAGAGCATTTCCTGAACTTCCAGAGGGCTGAGATTAGTTATCAACACCCATCTTAGGTAGCTCAATTCTGCTCCCCTCCACGGCAATCTGAATCTTCTGGCCTCTTAGATCAGCTGCACACATGTGCACACAAACACATACATGTTTTTAAAAGATAAAAGTAAATCTTAGAAAATAAATTACTTTATAATAGAATCTACATATGCCTAACACCAGGGTACACGTTCCTAGAGAAGACTGATTTTCCAGCTCTCAGAAGCCATTAATTGCCTTTTCATCTATAGGGGTGAGGTGGGAATTGTGAGATTTCCCCATTTTTAAATATAAATGTTATATTGACTGGCTAAAGTGATCCTTTATTTGTATTCTAACTATAACCTGGCTGCTATGTGATTTATATAGCTTTTAATCGTTAAAAACAGACTCATGCATAAAATGTGCATTATTAATGTCTTCCTATATCTTCCCAAAACTCTTATTGATTATGCCATATGTTGTAAAGAATCATTGATCACTTAACTTATCAATACTTTATTCAGAGTAATGAAGTCCAGTCTATAAATCTATGACAGTAAATTTGTTAGTCCAGTTCTCCTTACCACCACAGGAACTTTCCAGCATTCAAATTATTAAAGAATTTCACTGTACACATTTCTAAACACAACCTCACGTACAGGTGATCGGACATTGATTAGGTGTGTGTCCCTTTAAATGTTTGCATTCCTTAGAGCTGAACAATTTAGATATTGGCAGAGTGCACTTTAATTAGCCTGGAGGAAATCCCAGTGAGGATAAACAAGGTTGGGATACTATTTTTCTGTTTGTACTAATGTCAAATAATAAAAGCACACAATTATAGTTTTAAAACACATTGTCAGTCATCCAGTGTAGCCCCACTTTGAGTCATGAAAGCCTTATCTAATGGGAATGTCATACTTCTGTGGCAAGGGCTTTCTGCAGAGTGGAAAAATTGATGCACCAGGAAGAATTGGCTTAAATGTTGTCTCTGCTGGCCAGCCCTCTACTTTGTGCACTGAAGGGAGAAGCTACTAGGTATATGAATCAGTCACACTGTGTGTGAACCTGCTCTGCCCTGTGTGTTGGCACACACCTCTGTGTCCTATTTAGAGCTGCAACGGAGAAAGGAAAAGCAATGGTGGCTGAAACTTACAGGCTTCTATTTGAGAAACTGAACAACTGAAATGCTTTTCTATATGCCACACAGGTTACAAAAGCATAAAAAAAGACATCTAATTTTCTTGTAGCCTCCTGGGCACAATAGCGAGCATGGTTTTCTTTCACAGACTATCAGGCCCCAAAGAATAGTTAAGACACTGTGTGTGTGCACACATGCAAACATAAAATCAACCCTTCATATCCGTGAGCTCTGTCTCTATGGATTTAATCAACGCCTCATAAAAAATGTATTTCTTGAGGAGGGGGACTGATATCATTTGTATTAAATGATTTTCTTGTTATTGACTCTAAATAGTATAATGTGTTAACCCTTTGCACAGCAAATGTATGGTCAAAGTATTATGTGTTTCACAGAGGTGACTAAAAGAGTAGAAGACACAATGGATTGTAATGTGCAAATGGCATGTCATGTCATAGAAGGATCATCAACATCTTATTTATTTATTTATTTATTTATTTTTAATATTTTTTATTTCTAAATAATTTTATACATTCACTTGTATCCCAGCTGTAGCCCTCTCCCTCTTTCCCTCCCAATCCTCCCCTCCCTCCCTCATCTCCTCCCTGCCCCCTTCCGAGTCCACTGAAAGGGGGTGTCCTCCTCTCCTTCTATCTGGCCCTAGCTTATCAGGTATCTTCAGGATGGTTGCAATGTCCTTATTTGTGGCCTAGCAAGGCTGCTCCTCCTTGGGCGGGGAGGGGAAGCTCAATGAGCCAGACAATAAGTTCATGTCAGAAACAATTCTTGTCCGGCTTACTAGGGAACCCACTTGGATACTGAGCTGCCATAGGCTATGTCTGAGCAGGGGTTGTAGGTTATGTCATGCGTGGTCCTTGGTTGGATAAACAGTCTCATAGAAGACCCCTGTGGTCAGATATATTTGGACCTTGTGGGGCTCCTTGTCTCCTCTAGGATATACTAATTCCTCCTTCCTTCATATGATTCCCTACACTCTGCCAAAGGATTGGTTATGGGTCTCAGCATCTGCTTTGATACACTGCTAGGTAGAGTCTTTCAGGTGCCTTCTGTGGTAGGCTATTGTCCTGTTACTTGTTTTCTCTTACTTCCTAAGTCCATCCCCTTTGTCTTTCTAGATGAGGATTGAGCATCTTACCCCTGGTCTTCTTTCTTCTTTATCTTCTTTAGGTGTACATATTTTAGTAGGTTTATTCTATCTGATAGGTCTATATAAATGAGTTTATACCATGTGTCTCTGCTCCTGGGATACCTCACTCAGGATGATTTTTTCTAGATCGTACCATTTTCCTGCAAAATTCATGATTTCCTTGTTTTTAATTGCTAAATAGTAATCCATTGTGTAAAAGTGCCACAATTTCTTTATCCATTCTTAAGTTGATGGACATCTGGGTTGTTTCCAGGTTCTGGCTATTACAAGTAAAGCTGCTATGAACATGGTTGAGCAAATGTCCTTGTTGTGTACTTGAACATCTTTTGGATATATGCCTAGGAGTGGCATAGCTGGATCTTGAGTTAGCACTATTCCTAATTGTCTGAAAAAGCACCAGATTGATTTCCATAGTGGTTGTACCAGTTTACATTCACACCAACAATGGAGGAGGGTTCTTTCTCCACAGCCTCTCCAGCATGCGTTTTCTCTTGAGTTTTTGATCTTAGCCATTCTGATGGGTGTAAGGTGAAATCTCAGGGTCGTTTTGATTTGCATCTCTCTGATGGCTAGGGATGTTGAACATCTCCTTATACGTTTCTCTGCCATTCTATATTCTTCTACAGAGAATTTTCTGTTTAGGTCCATACCCCATTTTTTTTAATTGGGTTGTTTGAATTATTGCCTTTAAGGCCTTTGAATAAATCTCCCATTGATCTGGAGAATCCAATATTACACCTTATCAAATATCCCACTCATATACTGCAATCATTAAATGTATGTTAAGTTCATTGGAATAAAATATTTAGGGATCATATTTTCTGAGAAATTATTTATATTCAATTTGCTATTTTAAACCAGAAAAATAAAGTATTTTCTTCTAATGGAGTCATATGAATTACACGATAGACAGTGATTTTTGAGGAATTACTATTTTAATATAAATAAACAGACCCCTCCCCCCAAAAAAAAAACAAGAAGGATTTGGGCTCAGAATATGTTTATCTATGTTCATAGCAACTTTATTCGTAATCCCAGAATCCGGAAACAACCTAGATGTCCCTCAACCAAAGAATGGATATAGAAATTTTGGTACACTTACACAATGGAATACTACTCAGCTACAAAAAACAAGAAAATAACAAAATTTGCAGTGAAAAAAATGGATGGAACTAGAAAATATCATCATGAGTGAGATAACCTAGAAGCAGGACGACACACATGGTATATACTCACTCATAAGTGGATTTTAGACATGTAATATAAGATAAACATACTAAAATCTACAGACCTAAAGAAGCTAAACAGCAAGGAGGACCCTAGGGAAGATGACTAGTTCTCATTCAGAAGGTTTCCCTTCTGAATAGACAGTATCGACACTGGTAGTGGTAGGAGAAAGGGAACAGGATAAGAGCCTACCACAAATGATCTCTCAAAGGCTCTGCCCAGCAGGGGATTGAAGCTGATGCAGAGACTCACAGACAAACTTCGGACAGAGTTCAGGGTGTCTTATGGAAGAAGTGGGAAATAGAAGGATCCACAGGAGACCAACAAAGCCCAAAAAGCTGGGCCCAGGGGCAACTGCAGAGAATGATTCATCAACCAAAGGCCTTGCATAGAGAGGACCAAGACCCCCTGCTCAGATGTAGCCCATAGACAGTTCAGTCTCCATGTGGGTCCTCTATGAAGGTGAGAAGAGACAGTCTCTGATATGAACTCTGTTGTTTGCCTGCTCCTTGATCACTTCTCCCTGGTGGGGTGACCCAGCCAGCCCATAGCTGGAAAGGATCCAGGCAGTCAAGATGAGACCTGATAGGCTAGGGTCAGAGAGTAAGGGAGGAAGACTTCCCCTATCAGTGGACTAAGGAAGAGGGATAGGGGAGGAAGAGGAGAGAGGGTGGGACTGGGAGGAGATGAGGGAGAGGGCTACAACTGGGATACAAAGTGAGTAAATTGTAAAGAAAAAGAAGAAGAAACTAACTGAATAAATAAAAATATAAACAAACGACAGAATGTTAGAAATAGAAATCCAGGAACATATTTAAAAGTCATATAAATGGCCAAACTAAGTTTACACGAGAACAGCAAATTGGGTTCAACTACATTTATAACTAAAGGGAAAAATTACCTTATTATGCCCGCATACACAAAGCAGATCTAGGCAAAATTAAATATCACTTATGAAACTTTTCAAAACATGAGATGAATGAAAATTTATTGAATCTTATAAAGGTTAATGAACATCATACCTTAATAAGGAAAAAAACCTGACTTATTTATTCAAATATAGAGGACAGAACAATATTATCTATGTTGTCTACAATTTTCTAATAACAGGTTTCTGGGTGACTTCAGACACAGGGAAAGAAAGCAAGGAGATGAGAGAGTGAGAGAAAACCAATCCCAAATGAACTGGAAACAATCATTAAAACTTTCTTGGTTTAGAGTCATATAGTTGTTTGTTTTTTTTTTTGTTGTTGTTGTTAGTTTGTTTTGGTTTATTTTTTTGTTGTTTGTTTTTGACTGTACTCTTTTTTTAATTTTTAATTAATTACAGCTTTTTAGTTTTATGTGAGAAAACCTAGACAAAAGGCTACCAAAATGATTAAGACCTACAAAACCATTAAGACTACAAGAAATTCACAGTACTAAGTTCCATCACAGAGAAGTGGCAGTGAGTTTCTGTGGCCTTACCCACAGCTGAGGAACTGTTGGGAATTGAAGGCTTCAGGAGAAGAGAGGGTCAGCTTTCCTAAGGGGTTGTCCAGTAGTCCTTAGCCTATGGCACAGGGAATGAAAACACGCCAAGAAACATGTGAGAAACTCTAAAGACCTTAAGTTACACAATGGGAAATGAGATTTTTTTTTTTTTTTTTTTTTTTTTTTTAGGGGGAGGCAGTGAGCCACTAAAGGTGATGGAGGAGTGGATATGATCAAATTACATTGTTTACATGTATGATTTTTTTCTTTTTTAATTAAATTTTTATTTTTTACATTAATTACATTTTATTTGCTTTGCATCCCAGCTGTAGCCCCTTCCTCCATCCCCGCCCCCCCAATTCCACCCTCCCTCTCTCTTCTCCTCCTATGCCCCTCTCCAAGTCTGCCAATAGGAGAGGTCCACCTCCCCTTCCATCCAACTGTAGCTTATCAAGTCTCATCAAGACTGGCTGCAATGTCTTCCTCTGTGTCCTGGCAGAAGGCTGCTCCTCCCTCAGGGGGTGTGGTCAAAGAGCCAGTCACCAAGTTCATGTCATAAAGTGTTACGTGAATTTATAAAATCTCAAGATACATTTCTATATATAAAAACAACTACCTTTGGATACAAGAACAAAATATACTTGGAAATAAAATATAATTCTGTCTCTAAAACATTACAATACACAATGCGTAGTTAATATAGTGCAAATAATCTAGATGCTGTAAAGTACAAATTGGAGAAATGAAATCTAAAAATAAATGAAGCAATAAACAGTGATCACAGATCATATGTTAATGGAGTTTTTCATTATTCTAAAATGAATTTAGGATGTCAACCCAAATTAGAATTATAGAAGACCGTATTTTGGTGAGAGATGTGAATGTGAAGCTAATTGTAAACACTGAATTGATGAGGTGTATGAAGAAGCTATATTCACCTGTTTTCTGTTTTTTGTTTGTGTTTGTTTGTTTTTTTGGTTGGTTGGTTGGTTTTAGAACAAAGTTGGAGGACTTCTGCTTGATTTCAATGCCTTCTATTATGATTTAATAATAAAGCTAGAAGCGTAGAAAATAGATTCAAGGAAGACAATGTAACCTTCACAAACTAGATTATACATGTATAATGTGGTGGGAGAAAAACAGACATTTTAACAAATGATTCTGGGACTAATGAGTAGAAATGAGAAAAAATAAATAAACTTCAGCATTGACTTCAGTTAGTTAACAACAATGAAGTTTAGAAACCCACAACAATAAGATAATTCTTGCCTCCTTCTTGAGGACTACCTATTGTGGAGGTGTTGGACAGTTGTAAAAATTTGTAATTCTCTGGGCATCATCCAGTCATAGGAAGAGATGCTGTGCAATGGGTTTGGTTACTAAACTCTGGTGTTTGTTAGATGGGCAGTATTGAGTGCAAGTTTGTAAACTATGTTTTATTAGAACACAACATCATTCTGTGTTGAGGAGGGTTTCTGTGTGTGTGTGTTTCCAAGATTTAATACTTGAAATATAAAAGCATCTGCTACAAATATATGAAATAAAAATACCCCTCACTACAGTGGGCAAAGCAAGAAATTTTATAAAATATAAAGTAATGGTCAATAAGAATTTTTCTGGTCAATGCTAAGTAAGTGATTATTATTAATCAATCAGGAATTTATACTACAAAACAGAGATATAATTTCTCTTACTCCCTGAGTGACTGGATTAAACAAAACAAAACAAAACAAAGACAGTGCCAACTTCTTTAGATAAAATGCATTAAGTGGAATATTTATACATTTCTATTTGGGATGCAGAGCCGTAAAATCTCTTTGAAAAATAGTTTGTTATTTCTCCCTTTTCCTTGGTATATTAATGGAATTAGACAGTGGCACATAAAGATAATTATCATATATCATCACTCTTGTGGAAGCTCATGGCTCAAGATTTATCTCACACAGGTAGAAAATAGTGACCACTGAAAGCTAGGGAGGGCATAAGAGCTTGCATATTAAAGTTGTGTAATGGACACCAAATTACAGCAAAAAGAGAAAGAAACAATCTCTATTTCTTTTCAGCACATTAGGTTACCTTAATTTATAGTTATTTATTTTGTATTTTAATTCAAAAAGAAAAAGGAGAAGGTTTAAAGTTTCCAGCACACACACACACACACACACACACACACACACACACACACACACACA